>NW_027183167.1:32500-52500 GCF_041146395.1 Eulemur rufifrons | reverse complement strand
AGGGCCTTGGCGGCCAGGGCGACGCCCCCTCCCCGCGGCGAGGTCAGGTTCGGGCAGCGCAGTCGGGCGAACGCTCGTCGCGGGGCGGTCGGCAGCCGTGAGGAAGAGAGAAGGAACACCCTTTCGAACAGGGATGAGACCCCGCGAGGGCGAGGCACGAGAGCCCGTGGGAGGCGAGACCTGCGCCGCGACCGGGCCACTGGGGAAACAACGCCACGGGATCCCACCGCCCCAAACCCGAGAGCGGTCCCGCAACGCGCCCGTGACGCCAGCCGGCCAAAGCCTTCGGCACCCCTCCCAACGGGGCCACGGCCTCACCACCGGGGCGTCCCAGAGCGACACCGGCCTTCGGCCCTCGGCCCGCACGCCACCGCGCCTAATCCCATTCTCGTCCGTTTCCCAATCCTGTCTCGCTCCGGGGAGCACCGCGCACCGGTGGAACGACCCCCTCGTTGGCCGGGCGGTCCCCCAAGCCGCAATCCACAGGCGCCAGCACGGGAGCGCCCATCCATCCGCGGCCTGGCACGGGACCGGGTGGAGGGCCGCACGCTCACAGGGGCTGGGGAGGGGGCGCGAGACGGGCCGCACCACCACCCCCTTACCCCAGCGCACACCGGGGCGACCCGCGGCCGGGGCACGCAGCGCACACACGCGGGCGCCCTTCACAGCTGGAACGCCGGCCCGGCCCGGCGTGACCCTCCCCCAGAGTTCAGAGGGGGAGGCGCGGACCACGTTAGGCGAAGAGTGGCACTCGGCCCCCACCGCGGGGGCCGGCGGACCGCTCCACCCCCACGGCAGGGGAGGAGGGAACTCTGCCCACGCACAACTGGCAGCCGCAGGGGCGGCGCCTGACGACGCGCAGAGAGGCGGCGGGCTGGGGGATCCGACAAACCCCAGAAGAGGACACGCCTCCATGATCGCTAGAGAAGACGCTTTCTCGCCGAAGGTGGATCGCCCCCGACCCCCGGTCGCCCCCGTAAGGGCCCTGGGCGGAGGCGTTCAGGCACGCCCCGGGGAGGTGTGGGGGGGTCTGCGGCATGGGGCAAAACACGCACGGTTGGCGACTCCTGAGCGTTCGCGGTCGGGGCCCCTGGTCCAAAAGCCACCTCACTTCGAGGGGGACACTCCCCCGTCGGTATGGGAGAGGGGTCACCGAGGCAGACCAGGCCGGTGGCAGAGGCCCCCCACGGGGCCGGCCGGCACCACGTCGCCGGCCCGGCCCCACCACGATCGCCCACACGACCGTGCAACCACCCCACCTCGGGCAGGGTGGGAAGAGCACAAGCCGTGCGCTCGCCTTTCGAAGTCCGCCACGCACACATCGTGGGGACGCCGAGACAACGCCCCCCGCCCGCCCACGCAGCGCAGGAGGATGCCTCTAGGCTTGCCCGCCTCGACCCCCCCCAACCCCAAGCACGCTGCTCGAGGGTGTACCCAACGCAGCAGACGCTGCAGCGGCGACCAGAGGGGGACGCCGGGAACGAGGACGACAACCACCGCTCGGTTTCGGGCACCTTGGAGAACAACCCGGTGCGCTCCGGGGGCACCACAAAAGGGCCACGCAGACCCAGCAGCCGCGCGCCAAACGGGGCGCGCGACCGGGCGGGCGGCACGGCCCCGCACCCGTCCGTCACGGGCAGGGGGGACCCCGGCCAGGCAACAGCCACACAGGGCGAGCGAGGGCTGCCCGCTGCGTCAAGAGGACTCACGACCCCCCGCCAACGCCACGAGGCCGAGGGCGGGGCGACCGCGGTCGGGCCGGATAGTCTCGCACCCGCGCCTCCCACGCACCGCCCACAGGCGGGGAAGGAGAGGTGAGGTGCCCGCGGGCAGAACGAGAAGAGCGGCCACCATTCACCACGAATGGACCGTCCCTCGCCTGGCACGCGGCTCAAGGCCCGGGAGAGCACGACGTCACCACATCGATCAGGCCCCGAGGACGGGGAGGGTTGGGGGAGGTCAGTCAGGCCGGCGAGGACAGCGATCCGAGGAGCCCGCTTCAGCCTCGCCAGCCCCGCCTCCCAAGCACAACCCAAAGACGAGGACCGCCTGACACGCAACGGCACAGAGCCAGCGGGGTAAGGGGGAAGGTTGCCGCAAACCTCCCCCCCCCGGGTGCCGTCTCTCGAGGGGACAAGAGACCAACGCGAGAGGCGGGCACCACCGTCGGGACACTCCGACGCCCTAGAGCCGGCGCGCGGGCCCAGGCGGTCAGCTCAAAGGGAACAGGGCAGGGCGCTGGATCCCCACGAACCCAGAACCCTGTCCGCGTGCGGAGGCCCAACCCCTCCAGCGACAGTCGCCGAAGGACAGCGTGTCAGTACTAACCTGCAGGCGGAAGATGACGATATGAGGTGATCAAAAACACCGCGCAGGAAGACGGGGACCGAGCCACTTGAACACGCCTGCCCCCACGACACTCGACACGGCCACCTGTCCCCAGCACGTCCCCAGCGCCAGCAGACAAGGGGCACTCAGGGACATCTGGTCGGCCCCCGTGGCGTAGAGGGCCAGGGAGGCCCTCACCGTCCACGCGCGCCACCCAGGGCCCAGCACGGGGACTTGTGGAGGAGAAAACATCGGGACGGGACCGCCACGGCCCACGAGCGGCCGCGGGCCGACAGGGGTCGCCCTCGCCGGCCACCCAGGGCCACCCAGGGCCCGGTCCCCGGCCCCAGCACGGGGACTTGTGGAGGAGAAAACATCGGGACGGGACCGCCGCGGCCCACGAGCGCCCGCGGGCCGACAGGGGTCGCCCTCGCCGGCCACCCGCGCCACCCAGGGCCACCCAGGGCCCGGTCCCCGGCCCCAGCACGGGGACTTGTGGAGGAGAAAACATCGGGACGGGACCGCCGCGGCCCACGAGCGCCCGCGGGCCGACAGGGGTCGCCCTCGCCGGCCACCCGCGCCACCCAGGGCCCGGTCCGCGCCCCCAGAGTAGGACTCGGAAGAAGCCACGGACGACTGGGTGCCACTCACAGGGCTGTCCCTGCCTCCTGAGCGGGAACCAGGGAAAATGGGTAGGAAAGGCGAGGCCGAGGGAGAGGGACACGCATGCACGGGACGGCGGCCGGTCGCCGGACACCCTCCTCTCCCGCCCGCGTGTGCCGTCTCCTTCCTGTCCCCGCGGGGTGGGTCGGGTCTCCAAAGCGGCCACAGCGTGCTAGTCGACCTGCCCGGGCAGCCCCGCAAGCCGCCTGGCTGGCTGAGCCTGGAAGCGCGGCGACAACGTCCTCCCGCCACACAGCCCTGCAGGCCCAAGCTCTGCCTCCCAGATGTCCCAGCCGGCGTCCCGGCACGAACCAGATGGCCCCGCGAAGGCTGCTTGCTTCCCGGAACTCAGCCTCGCTCGCATCGGGGACTGTCCCCTGCTTTGCCTGCTGCACCGAAGATTCAGAGGACAAGAGACTTGTAGAAAAGCGGCCGCCAGGTGGAGCCCGACCACAACCGGCGCCAGCCACCAGAGGTCTGCTGCAAAACACGGGGCAACCCTCTGGAGCCCATCATTTCAGAGTCCAGAAGGTCCCCCGGGGGCATCAAACACAGTCCCCCTACTCCCCACGGAAGCCATCGAAAAATGACGGGTCAGTCTAGGGCCACGCCACCCTGAACGCGCCCAATCTCGTCTGATCTTGGAAGCTAAGCAGGCCCCGGCCTGGCTAGCACTGGGATCAAAGAAAGGATGGGTCGGCCCGACCACCGACATCGTCCACCAAACCCGTCTCTGCACAGACCACAACATAGCCGAGAGACAGACAGGCAGAAACAGAAACAGAGAAAGGGAGAGAAAGGAAAAGAACAGAAAGAAAAGAGACGGAGAAACAGAGAGAGAAAGTCAGAAAGAAAAAAACAGTAAATAAGAAAAGACAGGAAGAGGGCACGGGGAAGAAAGAAAAAGGAAGGGAGGAAGGAGATAGGAAACACAGAAAGACAGAAGGAAAGAAGAAATAAGGAAAGAAAAGACAGGCAGAAAGAAAGAGAATGAGAAAAAGGGAGGAAGGATGGAAGCAGAAAGAAAGAAGAAAGAAAGAAAGACAGACAGACAGACAGACAGAAGGAGGGAAAGAAAGAAAAGAAAAAGAAAGGAAATTAAGAGAGAAAAAGAAAGAGCACGGAAAGATGGAAAGAGAAAAAGATAGAGAGAAGGAAGGAGAGAGAAAGTATAGAAAGAGACAGAAAGGAAGAAGGAAGGAGAGAGAAAGGAGAGAATGAGAAAGAAAGAAGGTAGGAAAGTAGAAAGGGGGAAGAAAGATGGAAAAAACAGAGATAGAAACACAGGATAACAGGAGAAAGGAAGAGAGGAAAGAAAAATGGAAAGAAATACGGAAGGAAGGAAGGCAGGCAGGCAGGAAGGAAGACAGGAAGACTGAAAGAAGGAAACAACAAAGAAGTAAAGAAAAGGCAGAAGGAGGAAGAGAAAGAAAGAAAGAAAGAAAGAAAGAAAGAAGGGGGGGGGAGAGATGATAGGATGAGAAAACCTTTCTGTCGTGGAATCATAAAACCCCTTCCTATCTTAGGATCATGAAACCCAGGGTGGAACTATGATACACTTCACATTCTCAGAGCACGCCGGCTGGTGAAACAAAGAAAGAAGTCGGGGACAAAGAGAACACATTCACGGGGCCTGGCCGGAGGCCAGGGTGGGGCGGCCCGAGGCTGTCGCCAGAGCCATCTCTGTGGCAGGACGTCGCAACACGCCTACCGGATTTTCCCATAACGCTCGCCCGCCGCCAGGTGACCCCCGTCATCCACCGATCCAAGTGTCAGCCTGGAAAGGACGGGCTCCCTCGTGGGGGAGGGAGCGTGGGGGCGGGAGTGGGTACACACTGGGTCGCAGGCCTCCTCCCGGCCCCTCTCGGACCACGTCTCTCAGCCCTCGGGCACACTCCCCACCACTAGTCGACCAGAGAGCCCCCGGGGGCGGGGGGCCGGAGGGGGGCGTCCACGGCAGGGAGAGAGGACAGGGACCCATCGGCCCGTGCTAGATGCCACGGGTGGAGGCAGGACCTGCTGAAGACACACGAACAGTACGGAGAGGTTCAGAGCGGGGCCTAGGCGCAGCCACTCACGATGATTGGACAGACAGTTGGACTATCTGTCACGGTGGACCGAAGCGCATGAAGTGGGCGCTCCCGGAAACGGCGTGTGTGTGTGTGTGTGTGTGTGTGTGCGCGCGTGCGCGTGCGCGTGCGCGTGTGCCTGTGTGTGGGAGGGAGAGAGAGAGAGAGAGAGAGATGGGAGAAGACGGTCGGTACATTCACTCACTCCTGTACCCGGGCCAGTCGTTTCTCCCGAAGGACAGAAATCCATAAAACACCCACGTCTAAAGAGTGTTTACACAGAGCTAACCCTAGGTCGAATCAGTCAGGAGTCGAGTGCGGGGAATCCTATGGTCCCAAACTGGGACTCCAGTCCCGGCCCCATAGCAAAAGGGGGTCATTTCTCAGAAAACGCACGCACACAGAAACGGGTAACGTTTATACAATTTTATACCGTGGTAGTGACTTCCTTCCCCGAGCCCGTGTTCTTAGGATCGGTCTCACTACATAGTACTTTTTTTTTTTTTTTTCTGAGCTTTATTTTATTTTATTTTATTTTACTGTCATTTCGTTAGAGATGATGGGGAGGGGTGGCGGGGGAGCAGGGCATAGTTCACTCACTGGAAGCCTCAAACTCCTGGGCTCCAGCGATCCTCCTTCCTCAGCCTCCCAAATCGCTGGGACTACAGGCGTGTGCCACCATGCCCGGCTAATTTTTTTCTATTTTTGGTAGAGACGGGGGTCTTGCTTTTGCCGAGGCAGGTCTCGAACTCCTGACCTCAAGCGGTCGGTCCTCCTCCCCGCCTTGGCCTAGGATTACAGGCGTGAGTCACCAAGCCTGGCCTGGATCGGTTTTTAATAGGTAAGGTCTACGAGACATCCCAGTCCAAACATCGATTCGGTGGGTCTCTACAGGATTCCGGGCGGAGATCCGATCTGGGGTTTACAACGTGGAGAATTAAGGCCTGGCTAGCAAAGAGCCCAGTGACTGAAGAGGGACGATGCTCGTCAGTCGTACAGAGCCTGAAAAGATGCAACACGGGGAAACGTTTCCAGGTTCCTCTCAGAAGAGGATGTCAGATGAGATGCCGAAACGAAAAGAATGGGTTCAAGCCAAAAGGAAAAATAGATAAATAAGTCAATAAATAAAACTACGGGAGACAGCCAGGAGACACTGTTTCCTCAGAAATGGCTAGGAAGCCTCCCAGGATAACCTGGATAGCAGCATATGTTCCTCCTCCTCCTCCGGCTCCCTCTCTTGTGTTCGTGTTTGTTTTCTGTAAACGCCAAGATGGGGCAGGGGTGGGGGACACCACGCCGGGTGGGCGAGCAGATCACCCTTCCCACCACAGGAGGGAGCACACACACACACACCCACCCACCCACCCCGGGTCATCACTCTGTAGTTCCGCGTGAGTGAGGTGAGGCCCGGAACGGTGCTAGTAGCTTTCCAAGTGGTCAAAAAGAATGCACAATAACTGGACCGAGGCCTGTCTGGACGCTGTAAAGGCCCACTTGAAAACTTATGCTTGCTCGCTAGGTGACCGATGTCCGCTTGACCTATGTCTGTAATTGGAAATACGTACCTTGCGGAGATAAAACAAAGCAATTAACTTGTAACTAAGTGTTTAAACTTTCCAGCTGCCTGTCGTAAAATTGATTGTGCTTGCTTAACGCCTGAAAGAATGTTCCTTAATTGGAGCTATCTGTTTCTGTAAACCTGCTCGCTTAAAGACTGTAACCGAAACGAAACGGGGGCCCGAGGCTGGTCCCGGACCACACAGCTGCGGAGTAGGTGGTATAGTGTTGTTTCAACCGCCGTGCCTAAAGTCACGGAGCTCTAGCTTAGGATAGTCTGAAACCTTCCTGCTTTTTTCGGCTCGGGGCCATTCTCTGTACCTGTACCCTAACAGGGCAGGGGGTGGTCGCTGGCCAGCTAATATGGACTCATGACTTGGCTCAATTCGGTCTCTAGGTTGTCCTGTCTCGCACTCCGTACAATAACAGATGCCATACCGGTTCAACCCAGCTCTGAAGGAAAGAAATGCCGAGCGTTCCACTAGCCGGAGGAAGGCAAAACGCACCTCTGCCTTCCTCTGAGGGCACGTCTGAGTGAACGGGTCGTTCTCCCTGCCCGTCACCCCAAGCCCCTCATCCCGGACCCCACCACACCCGGCCTTGACCTCCTCGGCCCTGCCCACCAGGCCCCATCATGGCCTCTGGAGCCTGGGCTCTCTCTCTCTCCAGGCACTGGCACTGCCCCCCGCCCCCACCCCGGGACCTGAGATCCAGGGCCTCTGTCTCCCAGGCCTCCCAGCTGTCTTGACTTGCGGACTCAGTGCCTGCTCTGCCAAGAGAGACCTCTTGCTGCGGGGTGGCTCTCAGTGGCTGCATCTCAGCGGTCTAACGTGTCCCCCACCATCCACGTGGCCGCCGGCGTCAGGCTTCGGTGCCGTAGTGCCACCCTGCCTCCCTTCCGGGGGAATCCCACGCTGCCTCAGGCCCATTATGACCTGGAAGAGGCTGCACCTGTGGGGTCTGCCCATTTCCACTACCCCCCCCCCACACACACGTCACCCCCCGGCCCCCCCATAGGGGTTAGGAAGAAGGCAACACTTTCTGGTACAAGGGTTGAACTGAAGGGGCGAGTGAGTGGCCACCTGGCAGGGGCATCGCAACAGATGGCTGAAGAAGTCAGCCGCCGAGTGCAGAAATGTCACGGAACTTGGGGTGCCACTGCCTTGCTGAGATAGGGCCAGGGCAGGCTTTAAAAGGCTAAAATTCTCCCTGCCTTTGGTACGTTAATACAGAACCCATGGTCCTTTCTAATTTTTGATTCCCGGAGAGGCAGGAAGTATTCCAAATGGCCACGCCATGGCTTTTCTAAATTGCCCACAAGGCCTTCTCCGACCCAGCGGGTCAGGGGTTTGCTTTGGTGTTACATCGTGGTAAAAGAGACATCCCACAGCAGTGACCATGTCCATCGACTCCGTCGGCGCTCTCAGGCTCGTAGTCCCACTTTTCAGACAAGCCTGGATGGCCACTCCGTGTCACTCTTTGCCAAATGCCAGCCACTCTCCTCCCCGCCCCGCATCCCCCATTTGGCCACCACAACTCTTCATCCCCAGGCGCCCTCCAGTAAAGTGTGCTCCTGTCTGTACACCTACTCCGTTGGGGGCGGGGGGGGGGGGGAGGTGGCACAAGAGGTGGCTGGTGGCCGGAGCAGGCCCGCCACCTTGAGTGTGTGGAACAGCGCTGAGGATTTCCTAAGGGAAGAAAGAGGGTGGGGAGAGCGAGAGAGCATCTCCTCCTCGTGAACCTCACAGATGATTGAGGACAAACAGGCCTGCACGGGGAGGGTGCCGAGTCTGCACCAGAGAAAATGGCTTTGTGGGGGGGTGGGAGGGGAAGAGGGCAGAAAGATTTTCTGTCTTTTTAAAACTTCCCCCAGGCTTTTGGGAACTTGCAGCCCGGCCTGCATCCCTGAGGCACGTTAACTCTTTGGTTATAACTCCAGGTGGCCCCCAGGGTGGGCGGCCCACAGAGTTCAAGGGCTTTCTTCTCAGCAGAGACGGGACCTTTAGAACAGCTAACTGCAGTAATTGCCTGAAGCTGAGAACCAACCCTCCTTCCTTTAAAACCTCTGTATTTCTGCCTAGGCCTATGTTCACGAAATTTGGGGGTTTGAGACTGAGAAGCTCTACCCTATTTATTTCCTCCTTTGTCAGCAAAGTAGACTCTCTGTTTTCTTACTCCTCATACCGCTTGTCCTCGTTATTCGGCCTCGTGGACAAGCAGCTGAGCTTTCGGTCACAAGTCCACACCCCAGGGTGGAGGGGTCCAATCCACCCCTGTCCAGACCTGGGCCCTTCCTGCCTCCCTCTCGAGACGATCTGTTTGGCAGCCCAGCCGCCTTGGACTGGGCCACAAGGAGGACACAAAGTAAAGACCCAGCCCCCCCGCCCCCCCCCCACACACGGTAGTGGCGGTGGGTGGCAGTTCTCCAAGGGTTTGGGGCTTTTCCTGAGGCAGGAGACGGAGGGGACTGATTTCTTTAGAGCTCCGTCCCCTCCCCCATGCGGTGTGCCGCCTGGAAGCGGCAGCTCGCGGGGCGGGGTCGGGGCTGAAAGCGGCTCCGCCCGAGAGAAGCCCGAGGCGGCTACGTGCAAGCGCGCATGCACAGTCAGCTCGCGGGGCGGGGTCGCGGCTGAAAGCGGCTCCGCCCGAGAGAAGCCCGAGGCGGCTACGTGCGAGCGCGCATGCGCAGTCAGCGCAGTGAGTGGGGGAGGGGTGGAAACCGGCGGAAGGGCTCCGCCGGGGGCCCGGCCATCTGTGCGGCCAGGCTAGGGGTTTCCCTCTTGGGCCGGGAGCTCGTACCCCGCCCCCAGCCCGCAGGCAATCCCGAGGGGCAGAAGCACGACTTGCTGGGCACCTCCTCGGGCGAAGCGGTCGCGGTGGCTGGGTTACGTGGGGCCCAGACGAGTCTCTGGTTCTGGGAGCGGCACCTCCCCCACGCGCCTCTCCTCTTGGGCCTTCACCCTCCCCCCCCCCCCCCCGCTCCGGCCCCAGGGGAGGGGAGGAGTGGGGGGCAGGGAGACGACCTCAGGGAGGAGCCAGACCAACTGAATGAAAGCTTTTCATGAACTCGTGTGCCTTTCCCAGGGAAACACCATTTCTGGAGTCTATGAACTAAAATAAAATCTTAAGCCGCCCCCCGCCCGCCACCGCCAGCTGACCCGTCCCGTGGTTGGCCCAGGGAACCCTAGAAAAACCCTTAAACCTGAGCTGCTGCCCCGCAAGGACAGGGGAAGTCAGACACTCCTCCCTGATGGAGTCAGATTTTATAACAATGAGATACTGAATGTCCGACGGGCCTAAGGCCAGGCAAGACAAAGCTTAACGCATATCTAGCAGGCCAACCGTTTACTGAACTACAGGGCACTTGAGTTTTGGGTAAACTGTCCAGTGGCTTGTCTGTGATTAGCAGACCTCCTTACCTTAACTGAAAACATGATGCAAAGCCTTTAGGCAGAGGTTCATTTATGTCATCAATTGCAAATCAAAGAATCTTTAAACCCAGCTGTAAACCTGTAAACACCGCACCCTCCCTCCCCCGCCCCCCCCAACTGCCAGATGTCCTGCCTTTTCAGCCCAGACCAATGTACCCCTTCCATGTTTTGATTTGTGATTTTACATGTAATTCCTGTCTCCCTAAAATGTATGAAGCCAAACTGTAACCCACCCCACCACAATGGGTCCGCTTGCTCAAGGCTTCTTGGGCGTAGCTCTCTGGGCCATGATCACGGCCGTTGGGCTCAGAATAAAACTCTTTAAATTATTTTGCAGTGATTTGGGGTTCTTTTCCATGGACGAGTCAATCGTGTTCACATTATTTTAGCCTTGGGAGCTTTTTCTTTTCTATTATGTCTGATCCTGATCGCTAGCCAGGTATTCATTCATATTTTTGGTTGGTGGTGGTGCTCAAGCTCGTCTTTGTACATCCCAAATTGGCGTAAGCCACCGTGAATATGTTTTACACCTTCCAAGAGCTAGCGCTTATTGCCGTATCATAACCAGGGCTCGCAGCAATTTTTCTTTTTTTTTTTTTTAAAGCTGCTTCCACTTTCCACCTAGGTATACATACGAGTATACCCTTTAAATGAATGCTTGCATCGAGGAACCAGGAAGTGGTTTTTGTTGTTGTTGCTGTTGTTGTTTTCCCCCAGTCATTTATCTGCTCCTCAACCCTCATTATTTATCACACACACACACACACACACACACACACCCCCCATCTCTGTAGAAAAGCTCACGGAGATTGTTCATCCACCGCGTGCTTTCTGTTGACAGTATCTGAGACGATAAGGAGCACCATGCATTCTGTTCTAAGAGAAAAATTGCATATATCAGTATGATTATATTTTACTTCTTGTGTGAATTTAGTGGATCTCATAAAAGCTGATCTTGGTTTTCACAGCAGAGAAAAGTGGGCTTCTGTTTTGGTTTTGTTTTTGTTTTTCTGGAGGGGTGGTGTCTTCACATAAGTGATCATCTTTACAAGTATGCTATATCCGAGAAATTTCAGAAAGCTGCAAAGAGTGACTTGTTGACAATGCTTGCATTGAATGATGTATCTGAATCTGTGAATCGAAGGGGTCAGCATCTGACCAGAAAGCACTGTTAGAGGAAGAGGGGTTTCGGGTCTTTTCCTAAATTGTATCTGCCTAAGGCGGAAAATATTTCTGTTTCCCTATGACATGGTATTTTCCTCACAAGCAGTGTTAATGGCTCCATATGTCTCTAGACTGGCTGCAGAGCAGAGACTCCATGGTCTCCACTACTTGACTCTGTCTGTCCAAGAATGGCCTCCACAGCTCTCCTCTGTGAGATATCCACTCTCAGAGGTGGCACGGTATGGTGGGTAGGGGGATATGCTGGATTTTGAAAACTCAGAGTTTGAACCCCAGTGCTTTATTTCTTAGCAACATGAACTTTGTCAGATCACATCACCCTGCTGAAGCCCAGTCACCTAAAGGGTAGAAAATGCAATGGATAGATTGACGCTTCTCTTCTCTTCTCCTCTCTTCTTTCTCTCTTTCTTTCTTTCCTTGTGTCTTCCTGTCTCTCTCTCTCTCTCTCTCTCTCTCTCTCTCTCTTTCTTTTTGTCTCTTTCTTTTTTTTCTTTTGACGGGCCCTCACTCTGTTTCCCAGACTAAAGTGCAGTAGCATCATCATAGATCACTGCAACTTCAAACTCCTGGCCTCAAGCGATCCTTTCCCCCTAGGCTTCCCAAAGTGCTAGGATGCAGTTTTATTTTTATCTGTGACACCATGGGAGGAAATATCTTTTAGGGTCATAGGGTCAGAAATTTAGATCTCTTCTTTGAACTCATGGTAGCGGCTAACTGGGATTTTCAGTGTGTAAACGTAAGCCACTTGTAATTTCACCAGTACTCCCGTTACTTGTCATCTATTCAGGAGGTGAACTCTTCTTCCCCTACCATCTACTGTTCAAACGCGTTGGCCACAAGGATAATTTGAATATCAGATTCAGAGCACAAATAATTAAGGTCCTGTAGCGTTAATAAGTAAAAGGGGCCACACACAAACCTGTGGAAGTCTGTGTCCCTTCCAGTTTTTTATTTTGTTTGTTTGTTTGTTTGTTTTTGGGTTCCCCCCCCCCCCCGAGACTGAGTCTCACTCTGTTGCCCGGGCTAGAGTGAGTGCCGTGGCGTCAGCCTAGCTCACAGCAACCTCAAACTCCTGGGCTCAGTCGATCCTCCTGCCTCAGGCTCCCCAGGAGCTGGGACCACAGGCATGTGCCACCATGCCCGGCTAATTTTTTTCTATATATTTTTAGTTGTCTGGACAATTTCTTTCTATATTTTTAGTAGAGACGGGGGCGGGGGGTCTCACTCTCGCTCGGGCTGGTCTCGAACTCCTGACTTTGAGCGATCCTCCCGCCTCGGCCTCCCAGAGTGCTAAGTTTACAGGCCTGAGCCAACGCGTCCGGCCTGTGTCCATTCTTTAATGTTGTGTGTTGCTCAGTTATGAAAAGGCAAGGGAACATAAAATCCGAGTTTTAGGGATGACTTATAGGCTCAGTATTCTTTTTTTTTTTTTTTTTTTTTTTGCCTCCTCTAAGCCTATGTGAATATCAAGGAGGGTAAAAAATTCAGTGTTCTCAGTTCAGTGCCCAACCAACCTCTGTTTCCAGAGTAAAAATTGAGCATCCTATTACACCTTTATTTCCCTTTGGTATGCTAAGGCCCAACTCGGCAGAGAGGTCACTGTTTATTCTCTTGGCTAAGATCACATGTGCCATAGTCTGTCTGCTTTGTCTCCTTTAGGGGTAATCATCCAATCTTACCCGGGCCCCTCACATCCTCGTGACAATAGGCCTCCTTGGTTTACTGAAATAGAAAAGACCGGCTCATCAGCAATGTTTGATCGGTTGCTTCAGAAACAAATGTTGTTCTGCTTTCTTTACTATGTTTGTTTTTTTTTTTTTTTTTTTTTCCTTCTTTCTTCCGTCAGACCCAATCCGATATAGGTGGGAGAGAAGGTAACCGGAGCCTCTTGAAAAACCGAAGTGAACCAAAGCGAGCTCACAGATTCAGATAGAAATCAGGAGGAAGAAAAATTGAGAGATAACATGGATTTTCTGTCTAGCGGGTGTTCTCACACTTCAATTTTACCAGAAGCGTTAGGTAGGATGACGATGACGATAATTGTGACAAACACTATTCTCATTGGACAGATAAGGAGGCAGGCTCAGAGTGACGAGTAACCTGGGCCTAAATAGATCGCTAAGAAGCATCATAGTGTGTTCCTTGGTTACGCTGTTTTGTGAAGCTCAAAAAGTTTGGGGTGCGCGTGCGTCCATGTGCGTACGCAATCATAGGTGTTCTAGTAAAACGGATATGAGGTAGGATTTCCCATACCTTCAATGATTTCATGTCCTGCAGGAACATAATGTTCCGGGATCAGGTTTTTATTCTGCCTTCTGTGCCACATGCTCAACATGCCTGTGACTTTACAGCCGAGACTTGCTCAGGGGGAGCCCATTCTCATCTTCTGGGAGGTTCTGCTAATCTTTAAAAGACAAGGACATAGGAAGATGATCCTATAACAACGACTGTGACCACGATTAAAGGCTTACTGTTTACCACGCGTGCTTCTGCGGGCTTTGCCTGCATTTGCTTTTTCACTCTGCCCAATATCCCTGTGGGGTAGGCACCATGATTTCTGCATTTGCAGATGAAGAGGCTGAGGCTCAAGAGGATTTATGACTCGCCAAGTTACCAAACACGGAGTGTCGTCCAGGTAGCCAGTCCAGGCCCCCCGGCTCTGCAGCCACTCTGCAATGCTGATTCTGAGCCTGACCGTTTCATCACTGGTGGCTCCCTGAGAACCTTGACTCGGCCCCCTTCCTCAGTTCACTTGGGAAACATATTCATGTGTGTGTATTTCTCTCCTTCCCTCTCCCACCCCCCCTCTCTGTTTTAGTTTTTATTATTTTGAAAAGTGCATAGAACGATAAAAACTTTAAAAGTAGGAAAAAGCTTACGGAACACATAAGGACACAGAGAAAGAAAATATCTGTGTACAACAGTGCAACGCATTTGTGTTTTAAGTCGTGGTGTTGCCAAAGAGTCCAAAAGTTTAAAAGAAAGAAAAACAAACAAACAAACAAACAAACAAACAGACAGACAAAAAAAAAAAACCAAACCACCATGGAAAAGTTTATGAAGTGAAAACACTTACAGTAAGCTAAGGTTAATGTATTATTGAAGAAAGAAATTTCTAAAGGTAAATGTCGTGCGGCCTAAGTGTCCAGGGTTTATGAAAACCTACAGTAAGTAATGTCCTAGGCCTTCACATTCACTCACCACTCACCGCCAACTCACAGACTCACCCAGAGCAACCTCCCGCCCGCCCTGCAAGCTCCATTCACCGTAAGTGCCCTGGCCTGGGTGTCCCACTGCACAGAAACCTATTAGACTGCATTTCTTCCCATTACTATCAGTAGTTGTACATTTCTTAGGACTGTAGGCCTACGATACACCTCCAGGCATAGTTAGGGGTTGGGAAGAGGAGGGAAGAGGCCATTCTTCATTTATTAATTGGGTAGCATGGGGACAGGGGAGGCAGTTTCCTCCTTCTCCTCCTCGGCCCCCTTCTCTCTTGTTTCGCTTCTCCCTCTCTTGTTTTTCTTTATTCCTCTCCCAGTTCCCCCTTCCATCGTCTCGATGGATTTGGATGAGACGTAGACATTTTCTACGTCAGGCCTTAATCATACCGAGGGAGCAGGAGAAAAGTAAGCCGCCTACCATGACACAATGGAATGGAAGTTTGTCAGCCATTGACTGCTGTGGCATTCCGACATTTAGTGTCTTCAGGACATTCTATATTTCTGCTATCCCACTAGAATATATCGCCTCGATCACTACTGTGTGGCCACATCCCAGCTGTTTCGTGAGCCACCCTCAATGTTCGTGACAATGTAGTGTGGGGACTCCCTCCGTCTGGTGCCTTAAACTCGCACATTTGGGGTTTTGTATCAGGATAGCAAAGCGATCGCCTTTAAATAACCTGGCTGGCCATGGTGGCTCATGCCCGTGATCCCCGCAACTTGGGAGGCAGAGACGGGAGCGTGACTTGAGCCCAGCAGCTGGAGACCAGCCTGGGTAACACGATGAGACCTCATCTCTACCAACAAAAAAAAAAAAAAAAAAAAAAAGAAAAAAGAAAAATTATGGCGGGTGTGGCAGCATTTGCCTATAGTCCCAGCTACTCAGAAGGCTGAGGCAGAGAGGATCACTTAAGCCCTGGATTTGGAGCTTGCTGTGAGCTACAATCAGGCCAAGGCGGCCTGGGAGAGGACAGAGTGAAAGAAATCCTGTCTCAAAAAAAAAAAAAAAAAAAAAAAAAAAGAAAGAAAGAAAAGAAAAGAAAAGAAAGAAAACAAGACCGATAACACAACACAACTTAGAAGACTTGGTGTTACCGAAAGCTCGGCCACCTGCCCACGAGGCCGAATAACGAGGACAAGCTGTTTGAGGAGGAAGGAAAGAGAGAGTCTATTTTGCCGGTAAAGGAGAAAATAGGGTAGACCTTCCCATCTCAAGCCTCCGAATTTCCCCGAACACAGGGCTAGGCAGAAATACAGAGCTTTTAATGAGGGGGGGAGGGGTTCTCAGCTTTAGCGATGATTGTGGTTAATTATTTCAATCGTCCAGGCTCTGCCAAAAACAAAGCCTGTGAACTCTGCCGGCCGCCCACCTGGGGGGGGGCGGGGCAGGGGACCACTTGGGAGTTTTAAGAAAAGATTTAACCTGCCTTGGGGACATAGGCCAGACTACAAGCTCCCAAAAGTGGTGGTGGTGGTGGTGGTGGTGGTGATGGGGAGCGTAAAACGACAGAACGTCTTTCTGTCCTTTATTGGTTTCTCCTTTTTCCCCCCTAGGTGCCAAAAGACCTGAGACTGATGCCGAAAAGAAATAGGTACAGGCGCCCACGTGCACACACAAAGATATACGATCGAATACATCGTGTTGACAGTGGGGGAAACTGGAAGATGATGGGGAAGTATCACGAGCAACTTTGTATTTCTTCCAGGACAGGAAAATGGACACGAAGAGAAAAATTCATCGTTCTCGGCGTAGGATAAAAAGCCACATCTTGTTATATAATATAATTCATTCTGTGATTTAAGTTTTTATACGACATGATATTCGATAAGCCTAAAAAACAAGATAAAAGAGAAACAAACAAAAGGGAAAAAATAAAAATAAAAAAGACGACGGGCAGAGGCCTACGGTCCCGGGAGGAGGCAGAGAGCGGGAGGAGGGGCGCCTCCCGCAGACAACAGGGCGGGTGGGCGGAGACCCGCTAGAGGCTAGGGCTGCCCCGGGCGGGCCCAGAGCTGCGGGCCCGGGAAGAAGAGGGTGGGACCGTCCGGACCGTGCTCTCCTCCCCGCCCTCCACACCTCCCGGGAGTCAGCTCTTAAACTCCCAACGTCACCTGACTTTCCAGATCCCGAGGTCTGATCAAAGTGGCCGCAAGGTGACACCCAGCAACCGCTGCCGGTGTCATCCTGAAAAGAACGGACCCTATGACTGACGGGGGTGGGGCGGGGTGGGGGTGGGGCGCACAGTGGGTGGCCCGGCCAGCTCCCCTTCCGCCTCGGAGCGGATCGGATCATCTGGAACTTTATCCAGAGAGGAGAGAGTGCCCCTGGGTGTGTGCTAGAAGCCGGAGGGTTGGGGCAGGGACCTACCCAAGAGAGAAGTAGAGTACAGGGAGTTTCAGAGTTGACCCACTCACGATCTCGCCCTGGTCAATACAAGAGTGGCAATATCTGTCACCGTGGAATGAACACTTGGTACCGAAGACCTTTGTCTATGCTGGCCCCCCTATGCCTAGGGGGGGCATGTGGCCAGAATCTGACATCCTAAACGTCTTCGTAGAAAGAATTTGGGGGCGGGGGTGGGGGAGAGAGACAGAAATAGAAAAGAAAGGGGGAAAGAAATGGCTGCCACAAAACTATCAGAACAGATAAGCGACCGATAGGGCCTATCTGGTTAAGTTCTTTCCCTACCCAGAGAACGGTGGACACAGAGAGTCAGGGATAGAATTTCACGCTCGGCACTGTCTCTCGTGGCAGCGGGAAGGTGGAGGGTGGCTGAGGGTTCTATGCTCCTTTATCACACACCGTCAGGTAGGTCAGGTAAAATTGAGGACAGATTTCCAGTGTTTCGAGAAAGGAAGAGCACTCGTGCAGGCCATCTATCTGTACGTGGGAGAGTGTCCCCGAAAAGTGGCTTTCAGTGCCGGGATGTGCCTAGGCCAAGAAGGTTACACGATCCTGAGTGAGAATGGTCCGTCCCATAGAGTCAGTCGGTAGGAGGCCACCGGTCGAGACGGAACTGCCCCCCCTCCCACCCGCCCCCGCCCCACAGAGCAGACAGACTCAGAATGGAGTCACTCGGTGCCAGTGCCCTGCCCGGGTGCCCCATCATTCAACCGAACTGGGAAACAGGTGGGCTTTCCGACCCTCGGGAGGGAGCTTCACGGCGGGCGGACAGATCAGAAGGGGCCCGGCTCCCTTGAGCGGGCAGGCTGGGGACGGTCGGTGGGGTCTCTTGACAGGAGGCACCACGGAACCCTTGAGGCAATGTCGGGGGGCACCTATGTTGCGGTCCAAAGCTAGCGTCTGAGAAGTCGTCCCGAAAGCATGATGGCGTCAACAAGTCCCCTCCGTTCAAGAAACGAGATTCATTTCTAGAGGAGGGCCACCCACGCGGGAGAACCGTAGGCTTCCTGTGGACATTCTCTTCAAAAGGCAATTCACTCAGCGGAGTGAAAATCGGAAAAATCGCTGTCCTCTGACGCAGCTGCAGAGAAAAGATGGCACCAAAATCAATGAAACACACACATACACACACAAACACACCTCCTCCCATCTGAACGAGCACTCCGGACGGTCACATAGGGAGAGCGACGGGCTCTCTTCCCACCCTGTGGTTCTCTACCTTTCGTTGCGGTTTTTTCCCTCAGTGGATAGAGGAGGAGACACAGGGGGCTCAGCCGGCATGCGAGTGGGTTTATCATCCTCTGTGAGTATCAACACGCGACACCACCTAAGTGAAGGAACACACCGGTGTTTCATGTCATGTGGCTCAATGCCTGGCAGATACGAGCCTTTGCAGGCCTCCTCGTGATCGACAGGACGTCGCCTTGGACACGGACACATCTTGTCCCTCCCTCCCGAGGCGATAGGCGGTTCCGTACCTCCTCGGGGCCAGGGCACAGTCTGCCTAGGCACCTACAACACGTGTGGCAACAGCCTCGATGGCTCTGCCATGAGAACGAACTCCCGTGGCACGGGGGTGGGGCGAGGGGGGGGGGGTCGGGTGCTGAAGAATTCAGCTGAGTGAAGGAATGCCACGGGATTCAGAGTGCCATCGGTGGGCTGAGAGGCGAGCAGGGCGGGCTTTGAAAGGGTAACATTCTCCCTGCCTTCCGTCTGTCTGTGAATACAGAACGTACACGCCAGGCGGGGTGGCTCACGCCTGTAATCCTAGCACTCTGGGAGGTAGAGGCGGGTGGATCGCTCAAGGTCGGGAGTTCGAGACCAGCCTGAGCAAGAGCGAGACCCCCATCTCTACTAAAAATAGAAAGAAACTATATATCTAAAAATATATACAGAAACAGTATCTAAAAATATATACAGAAAAATATTAGCCGGGCACGGTGGCGCATGCCTGTAGTCCCAGGTACTCGGGAGGCTGGGGCAGTAGGATCGCTTGAGCCCAGGAGTTTGAGGTTGCTGTGAGCTAGGCTGACGCCACGGCACTCTAGTCTGGGCAACAGAGTGAGACTCTGTTTAAAAAAAAAAAAAAAAAAAAATATATATATATATATATATATACACACACACACACACACACACACACGTATATCCAATTAGCTGGGCATGCTGGCACATGCCTGTAATCCCAGCTACTCGGGAGGCTGAGGCAGTCTGATCGCTTGAGCCCAGGAGTTTGAGATTGCTGTGAGCTAGGCTGACGCCATGGCACTCTAGCCAGGGCAACAGAACGAGAGACTCTGTCAGAAAGAAAAGAAGAGCGAGAGCGAGAGAGCGAGAGAAAGAAAGAAAGGAAGGGAGAGAAAGGAAAGAGAAGGAAGGGGGGGAGAGAGAGAGAGAGAGAGAGAGAGAGAGAGGAGAAAACTATTAAAAAATTCGGGACCAGATCCATCGGTCGGTACTCAGAAGCGTGACGATCGGGTGTTCCCGAGCACGTGTGAGATGTGTCTTCTCCCTGACGCCGCGTTTCCTCCACACACACATCACCCATCTGCCGTGGAAAAAAAGCAACAAAAAGAGAGAAAGAGATTAAGAAGGGAAAATGGAAACAGGGCAAAAGAGGAAGAAAGAAAGAAATTTCGAAAAAAAGAGACCAAAGTCACAGCGAGAAGGAAGAATACTGAGCCCAGAGCGACACCTAGTGACCACACCGTCACAAGCACCTAGGGCCCCAATTCGCCAGAGACATCTGGTGGACCCCAGAGCAACATGTGGTCGACCCGGGGCCATGGCGTCTGCAGCCGATTCCCAGGCGGGCACACGAGCCCGGGGAAACTCATTCTCAGCGCGGGGAGGAGGGGAGGGGAAATAATAGCAAAGTCACACCAGATCCCTTTCTAGTTCATAAACATGTTGATTGCGTGTTCACGAGCACGTGTGAGAAGGGCCTCCTGGTGTGTCGGCACGTCACCCGCGTGACGTGAAACCATGAATCCGGGGGGGGGGGGGAGCGGAAAGGCGCGCAGGAAAAGGCAAAGAGAGAATAGATAAAATGAAAGGACCAAAAAGAAAGTCACACAGCAGGGTAGGGGAGTGAGAGCAAGTCGAGAGACTGCAGACAGAAACTCCGAGAGGAGAGGAATGC
>NW_027183167.1:0-20000 GCF_041146395.1 Eulemur rufifrons | reverse complement strand
GGGGGAGAGCGATGCAGCACCGGGGGCACGGACGCCCTCCCGGCTACGAAAGCCAGACGGGAGAGGACGAGATGGCTCAAGGCGGCGGCGAGCGGGGTGGGGGCCGCCGGGCGCGGCATAAGGCGACGACGGGGGAAGGGGCCGACGGGCACCAGGAGGCCCGAGGGGAGGGGTGTAGCAAGCCTCAGACGGCAGCCCACCGGCCAGGACACGCACGGGATCTCACCGCCAGTGGCCTCCGCGCACAAGGGCGGTCCCGCGGCACCTGGGACGACCGGCTGCGCCTTCGGCGAGCTCCCCAAATCCCCCGCGCACCTCGCAGTGCCCGGACCCCGACCGTCATCGCGGTCGCGTGTAGCTCCGGAAAAACGCTCTTCTTGCACGCACGCGCGACCGGCCGCCCCCCAACGCCGTCCGTCCCGCCACGCGGAGGCCCGCCGACCGTTCAACCGAGGCACGTCGCCGGGGGGGGTGGGGGGCGCCATCCAGGGCCTTGGCGGCCAGGGCGACGCCCCCTCCCCGCGGCGAGGTCAGGTTCGGGCAGCGCAGTCGGGCGAACGCTCGTCGCGGGGCGGTCGGCAGCCGTGAGGAAGAGAGAAGGAACACCCTTTCGAACAGGGATGAGACCCCGCGAGGGCGAGGCACGAGAGCCCGTGGGAGGCGAGACCTGCGCCGCGACCGGGCCACTGGGGAAACAACGCCACGGGATCCCACCGCCCCAAACCCGAGAGCGGTCCCGCAACGCGCCCGTGACGCCAGCCGGCCAAAGCCTTCGGCACCCCTCCCAACGGGGCCACGGCCTCACCACCGGGGCGTCCCAGAGCGACACCGGCCTTCGGCCCTCGGCCCGCACGCCACCGCGCCTAATCCCATTCTCGTCCGTTTCCCAATCCTGTCTCGCTCCGGGGAGCACCGCGCACCGGTGGAACGACCCCCTCGTTGGCCGGGCGGTCCCCCAAGCCGCAATCCACAGGCGCCAGCACGGGAGCGCCCATCCATCCGCGGCCTGGCACGGGACCGGGTGGAGGGCCGCACGCTCACAGGGGCTGGGGAGGGGGCGCGAGACGGGCCGCACCACCACCCCCTTACCCCAGCGCACACCGGGGCGACCCGCGGCCGGGGCACGCAGCGCACACACGCGGGCGCCCTTCACAGCTGGAACGCCGGCCCGGCCCGGCGTGACCCTCCCCCAGAGTTCAGAGGGGGAGGCGCGGACCACGTTAGGCGAAGAGTGGCACTCGGCCCCCACCGCGGGGGCCGGCGGACCGCTCCACCCCCACGGCAGGGGAGGAGGGAACTCTGCCCACGCACAACTGGCAGCCGCAGGGGCGGCGCCTGACGACGCGCAGAGAGGCGGCGGGCTGGGGGATCCGACAAACCCCAGAAGAGGACACGCCTCCATGATCGCTAGAGAAGACGCTTTCTCGCCGAAGGTGGATCGCCCCCGACCCCCGGTCGCCCCCGTAAGGGCCCTGGGCGGAGGCGTTCAGGCACGCCCCGGGGAGGTGTGGGGGGGTCTGCGGCATGGGGCAAAACACGCACGGTTGGCGACTCCTGAGCGTTCGCGGTCGGGGCCCCTGGTCCAAAAGCCACCTCACTTCGAGGGGGACACTCCCCCGTCGGTATGGGAGAGGGGTCACCGAGGCAGACCAGGCCGGTGGCAGAGGCCCCCCACGGGGCCGGCCGGCACCACGTCGCCGGCCCGGCCCCACCACGATCGCCCACACGACCGTGCAACCACCCCACCTCGGG
The DNA here is from genome assembly GCF_041146395.1 of Eulemur rufifrons. Classification (NCBI taxonomy): domain Eukaryota; kingdom Metazoa; phylum Chordata; class Mammalia; order Primates; family Lemuridae; genus Eulemur; species Eulemur rufifrons. Next base: position 18,248 of record NW_027183167.1, on the reverse strand, counting down.
CAGGGTGGGAAGAGCACAAGCCGTGCGCTCGCCTTTCGAAGTCCGCCACGCACACATCGTGGGGACGCCGAGACAACGCCCCCCGCCCGCCCACGCAGCGCAGGAGGATGCCTCTAGGCTTGCCCGCCTCGACCCCCCCCAACCCCAAGCACGCTGCTCGAGGGTGTACCCAACGCAGCAGACGCTGCAGCGGCGACCAGAGGGGGACGCCGGGAACGAGGACGACAACCACCGCTCGGTTTCGGGCACCTTGGAGAACAACCCGGTGCGCTCCGGGGGCACCACAAAAGGGCCACGCAGACCCAGCAGCCGCGCGCCAAACGGGGCGCGCGACCGGGCGGGCGGCACGGCCCCGCACCCGTCCGTCACGGGCAGGGGGGACCCCGGCCAGGCAACAGCCACACAGGGCGAGCGAGGGCTGCCCGCTGCGTCAAGAGGACTCACGACCCCCCGCCAACGCCACGAGGCCGAGGGCGGGGCGACCGCGGTCGGGCCGGATAGTCTCGCACCCGCGCCTCCCACGCACCGCCCACAGGCGGGGAAGGAGAGGTGAGGTGCCCGCGGGCAGAACGAGAAGAGCGGCCACCATTCACCACGAATGGACCGTCCCTCGCCTGGCACGCGGCTCAAGGCCCGGGAGAGCACGACGTCACCACATCGATCAGGCCCCGAGGACGGGGAGGGTTGGGGGAGGTCAGTCAGGCCGGCGAGGACAGCGATCCGAGGAGCCCGCTTCAGCCTCGCCAGCCCCGCCTCCCAAGCACAACCCAAAGACGAGGACCGCCTGACACGCAACGGCACAGAGCCAGCGGGGTAAGGGGGAAGGTTGCCGCAAACCTCCCCCCCCCGGGTGCCGTCTCTCGAGGGGACAAGAGACCAACGCGAGAGGCGGGCACCACCGTCGGGACACTCCGACGCCCTAGAGCCGGCGCGCGGGCCCAGGCGGTCAGCTCAAAGGGAACAGGGCAGGGCGCTGGATCCCCACGAACCCAGAACCCTGTCCGCGTGCGGAGGCCCAACCCCTCCAGCGACAGTCGCCGAAGGACAGCGTGTCAGTACTAACCTGCAGGCGGAAGATGACGATATGAGGTGATCAAAAACACCGCGCAGGAAGACGGGGACCGAGCCACTTGAACACGCCTGCCCCCACGACACTCGACACGGCCACCTGTCCCCAGCACGTCCCCAGCGCCAGCAGACAAGGGGCACTCAGGGACATCTGGTCGGCCCCCGTGGCGTAGAGGGCCAGGGAGGCCCTCACCGTCCACGCGCGCCACCCAGGGCCCAGCACGGGGACTTGTGGAGGAGAAAACATCGGGACGGGACCGCCACGGCCCACGAGCGGCCGCGGGCCGACAGGGGTCGCCCTCGCCGGCCACCCAGGGCCACCCAGGGCCCGGTCCCCGGCCCCAGCACGGGGACTTGTGGAGGAGAAAACATCGGGACGGGACCGCCGCGGCCCACGAGCGCCCGCGGGCCGACAGGGGTCGCCCTCGCCGGCCACCCGCGCCACCCAGGGCCACCCAGGGCCCGGTCCCCGGCCCCAGCACGGGGACTTGTGGAGGAGAAAACATCGGGACGGGACCGCCGCGGCCCACGAGCGCCCGCGGGCCGACAGGGGTCGCCCTCGCCGGCCACCCGCGCCACCCAGGGCCCGGTCCGCGCCCCCAGAGTAGGACTCGGAAGAAGCCACGGACGACTGGGTGCCACTCACAGGGCTGTCCCTGCCTCCTGAGCGGGAACCAGGGAAAATGGGTAGGAAAGGCGAGGCCGAGGGAGAGGGACACGCATGCACGGGACGGCGGCCGGTCGCCGGACACCCTCCTCTCCCGCCCGCGTGTGCCGTCTCCTTCCTGTCCCCGCGGGGTGGGTCGGGTCTCCAAAGCGGCCACAGCGTGCTAGTCGACCTGCCCGGGCAGCCCCGCAAGCCGCCTGGCTGGCTGAGCCTGGAAGCGCGGCGACAACGTCCTCCCGCCACACAGCCCTGCAGGCCCAAGCTCTGCCTCCCAGATGTCCCAGCCGGCGTCCCGGCACGAACCAGATGGCCCCGCGAAGGCTGCTTGCTTCCCGGAACTCAGCCTCGCTCGCATCGGGGACTGTCCCCTGCTTTGCCTGCTGCACCGAAGATTCAGAGGACAAGAGACTTGTAGAAAAGCGGCCGCCAGGTGGAGCCCGACCACAACCGGCGCCAGCCACCAGAGGTCTGCTGCAAAACACGGGGCAACCCTCTGGAGCCCATCATTTCAGAGTCCAGAAGGTCCCCCGGGGGCATCAAACACAGTCCCCCTACTCCCCACGGAAGCCATCGAAAAATGACGGGTCAGTCTAGGGCCACGCCACCCTGAACGCGCCCAATCTCGTCTGATCTTGGAAGCTAAGCAGGCCCCGGCCTGGCTAGCACTGGGATCAAAGAAAGGATGGGTCGGCCCGACCACCGACATCGTCCACCAAACCCGTCTCTGCACAGACCACAACATAGCCGAGAGACAGACAGGCAGAAACAGAAACAGAGAAAGGGAGAGAAAGGAAAAGAACAGAAAGAAAAGAGACGGAGAAACAGAGAGAGAAAGTCAGAAAGAAAAAAACAGTAAATAAGAAAAGACAGGAAGAGGGCACGGGGAAGAAAGAAAAAGGAAGGGAGGAAGGAGATAGGAAACACAGAAAGACAGAAGGAAAGAAGAAATAAGGAAAGAAAAGACAGGCAGAAAGAAAGAGAATGAGAAAAAGGGAGGAAGGATGGAAGCAGAAAGAAAGAAGAAAGAAAGAAAGACAGACAGACAGACAGACAGAAGGAGGGAAAGAAAGAAAAGAAAAAGAAAGGAAATTAAGAGAGAAAAAGAAAGAGCACGGAAAGATGGAAAGAGAAAAAGATAGAGAGAAGGAAGGAGAGAGAAAGTATAGAAAGAGACAGAAAGGAAGAAGGAAGGAGAGAGAAAGGAGAGAATGAGAAAGAAAGAAGGTAGGAAAGTAGAAAGGGGGAAGAAAGATGGAAAAAACAGAGATAGAAACACAGGATAACAGGAGAAAGGAAGAGAGGAAAGAAAAATGGAAAGAAATACGGAAGGAAGGAAGGCAGGCAGGCAGGAAGAAAGACAGGAAGACTGAAAGAAGGAAACAACAAAGAAGTAAAGAAAAGGCAGAAGGAGGAAGAGAAAGAAAGAAAGAAAGAAAGAAAGAAAGAAGGGGGGGGGAGAGATGATAGGATGAGAAAACCTTTCTGTCGTGGAATCATAAAACCCCTTCCTATCTTAGGATCATGAAACCCAGGGTGGAACTATGATACACTTCACATTCTCAGAGCACGCCGGCTGGTGAAACAAAGAAAGAAGTCGGGGACAAAGAGAACACATTCACGGGGCCTGGCCGGAGGCCAGGGTGGGGCGGCCCGAGGCTGTCGCCAGAGCCATCTCTGTGGCAGGACGTCGCAACACGCCTACCGGATTTTCCCATAACGCTCGCCCGCCGCCAGGTGACCCCCGTCATCCACCGATCCAAGTGTCAGCCTGGAAAGGACGGGCTCCCTCGTGGGGGAGGGAGCGTGGGGGCGGGAGTGGGTACACACTGGGTCGCAGGCCTCCTCCCGGCCCCTCTCGGACCACGTCTCTCAGCCCTCGGGCACACTCCCCACCACTAGTCGACCAGAGAGCCCCCGGGGGCGGGGGGCCGGAGGGGGGCGTCCACGGCAGGGAGAGAGGACAGGGACCCATCGGCCCGTGCTAGATGCCACGGGTGGAGGCAGGACCTGCTGAAGACACACGAACAGTACGGAGAGGTTCAGAGCGGGGCCTAGGCGCAGCCACTCACGATGATTGGACAGACAGTTGGACTATCTGTCACGGTGGACCGAAGCGCATGAAGTGGGCGCTCCCGGAAACGGCGTGTGTGTGTGTGTGTGTGTGTGTGTGTGCGCGCGCGTGCGCGTGCGCGTGCGCGTGTGCCTGTGTGTGGGAGGGAGAGAGAGAGAGAGAGAGAGATGGGAGAAGACGGTCGGTACATTCACTCACTCCTGTACCCGGGCCAGTCGTTTCTCCCGAAGGACAGAAATCCATAAAACACCCACGTCTAAAGAGTGTTTACACAGAGCTAACCCTAGGTCGAATCAGTCAGGAGTCGAGTGCGGGGAATCCTATGGTCCCAAACTGGGACTCCAGTCCCGGCCCCATAGCAAAAGGGGGTCATTTCTCAGAAAACGCACGCACACAGAAACGGGTAACGTTTATACAATTTTATACCGTGGTAGTGACTTCCTTCCCCGAGCCCGTGTTCTTAGGATCGGTCTCACTACATAGTACTTTTTTTTTTTTTTTTCTGAGCTTTATTTTATTTTATTTTATTTTACTGTCATTTCGTTAGAGATGATGGGGAGGGGTGGCGGGGGAGCAGGGCATAGTTCACTCACTGGAAGCCTCAAACTCCTGGGCTCCAGCGATCCTCCTTCCTCAGCCTCCCAAATCGCTGGGACTACAGGCGTGTGCCACCATGCCCGGCTAATTTTTTTCTATTTTTGGTAGAGACGGGGGTCTTGCTTTTGCCGAGGCAGGTCTCGAACTCCTGACCTCAAGCGGTCGGTCCTCCTCCCCGCCTTGGCCTAGGATTACAGGCGTGAGTCACCAAGCCTGGCCTGGATCGGTTTTTAATAGGTAAGGTCTACGAGACATCCCAGTCCAAACATCGATTCGGTGGGTCTCTACAGGATTCCGGGCGGAGATCCGATCTGGGGTTTACAACGTGGAGAATTAAGGCCTGGCTAGCAAAGAGCCCAGTGACTGAAGAGGGACGATGCTCGTCAGTCGTACAGAGCCTGAAAAGATGCAACACGGGGAAACGTTTCCAGGTTCCTCTCAGAAGAGGATGTCAGATGAGATGCCGAAACGAAAAGAATGGGTTCAAGCCAAAAGGAAAAATAGATAAATAAGTCAATAAATAAAACTACGGGAGACAGCCAGGAGACACTGTTTCCTCAGAAATGGCTAGGAAGCCTCCCAGGATAACCTGGATAGCAGCATATGTTCCTCCTCCTCCTCCGGCTCCCTCTCTTGTGTTCGTGTTTGTTTTCTGTAAACGCCAAGATGGGGCAGGGGTGGGGGACACCACGCCGGGTGGGCGAGCAGATCACCCTTCCCACCACAGGAGGGAGCACACACACACACACCCACCCACCCACCCCGGGTCATCACTCTGTAGTTCCGCGTGAGTGAGGTGAGGCCCGGAACGGTGCTAGTAGCTTTCCAAGTGGTCAAAAAGAATGCACAATAACTGGACCGAGGCCTGTCTGGACGCTGTAAAGGCCCACTTGAAAACTTATGCTTGCTCGCTAGGTGACCGATGTCCGCTTGACCTATGTCTGTAATTGGAAATACGTACCTTGCGGAGATAAAACAAAGCAATTAACTTGTAACTAAGTGTTTAAACTTTCCAGCTGCCTGTCGTAAAATTGATTGTGCTTGCTTAACGCCTGAAAGAATGTTCCTTAATTGGAGCTATCTGTTTCTGTAAACCTGCTCGCTTAAAGACTGTAACCGAAACGAAACGGGGGCCCGAGGCTGGTCCCGGACCACACAGCTGCGGAGTAGGTGGTATAGTGTTGTTTCAACCGCCGTGCCTAAAGTCACGGAGCTCTAGCTTAGGATAGTCTGAAACCTTCCTGCTTTTTTCGGCTCGGGGCCATTCTCTGTACCTGTACCCTAACAGGGCAGGGGGTGGTCGCTGGCCAGCTAATATGGACTCATGACTTGGCTCAATTCGGTCTCTAGGTTGTCCTGTCTCGCACTCCGTACTATAACAGATGCCATACCGGTTCAACCCAGCTCTGAAGGAAAGAAATGCCGAGCGTTCCACTAGCCGGAGGAAGGCAAAACGCACCTCTGCCTTCCTCTGAGGGCACGTCTGAGTGAACGGGTCGTTCTCCCTGCCCGTCACCCCAAGCCCCTCATCCCGGACCCCACCACACCCGGCCTTGACCTCCTCGGCCCTGCCCACCAGGCCCCATCATGGCCTCTGGAGCCTGGGCTCTCTCTCTCTCCAGGCACTGGCACTGCCCCCCGCCCCCACCCCGGGACCTGAGATCCAGGGCCTCTGTCTCCCAGGCCTCCCAGCTGTCTTGACTTGCGGACTCAGTGCCTGCTCTGCCAAGAGAGACCTCTTGCTGCGGGGTGGCTCTCAGTGGCTGCATCTCAGCGGTCTAACGTGTCCCCCACCATCCACGTGGCCGCCGGCGTCAGGCTTCGGTGCCGTAGTGCCACCCTGCCTCCCTTCCGGGGGAATCCCACGCTGCCTCAGGCCCATTATGACCTGGAAGAGGCTGCACCTGTGGGGTCTGCCCATTTCCACTACCCCCCCCCCACACACACGTCACCCCCCGGCCCCCCCATAGGGGTTAGGAAGAAGGCAACACTTTCTGGTACAAGGGTTGAACTGAAGGGGCGAGTGAGTGGCCACCTGGCAGGGGCATCGCAACAGATGGCTGAAGAAGTCAGCCGCCGAGTGCAGAAATGTCACGGAACTTGGGGTGCCACTGCCTTGCTGAGATAGGGCCAGGGCAGGCTTTAAAAGGCTAAAATTCTCCCTGCCTTTGGTACGTTAATACAGAACCCATGGTCCTTTCTAATTTTTGATTCCCGGAGAGGCAGGAAGTATTCCAAATGGCCACGCCATGGCTTTTCTAAATTGCCCACAAGGCCTTCTCCGACCCAGCGGGTCAGGGGTTTGCTTTGGTGTTACATCGTGGTAAAAGAGACATCCCACAGCAGTGACCATGTCCATCGACTCCGTCGGCGCTCTCAGGCTCGTAGTCCCACTTTTCAGACAAGCCTGGATGGCCACTCCGTGTCACTCTTTGCCAAATGCCAGCCACTCTCCTCCCCGCCCCGCATCCCCCATTTGGCCACCACAACTCTTCATCCCCAGGCGCCCTCCAGTAAAGTGTGCTCCTGTCTGTACACCTACTCCGTTGGGGGCGGGGGGGGGGGGGAGGTGGCACAAGAGGTGGCTGGTGGCCGGAGCAGGCCCGCCACCTTGAGTGTGTGGAACAGCGCTGAGGATTTCCTAAGGGAAGAAAGAGGGTGGGGAGAGCGAGAGAGCATCTCCTCCTCGTGAACCTCACAGATGATTGAGGACAAACAGGCCTGCACGGGGAGGGTGCCGAGTCTGCACCAGAGAAAATGGCTTTGTGGGGGGGTGGGAGGGGAAGAGGGCAGAAAGATTTTCTGTCTTTTTAAAACTTCCCCCAGGCTTTTGGGAACTTGCAGCCCGGCCTGCATCCCTGAGGCACGTTAACTCTTTGGTTATAACTCCAGGTGGCCCCCAGGGTGGGCGGCCCACAGAGTTCAAGGGCTTTCTTCTCAGCAGAGACGGGACCTTTAGAACAGCTAACTGCAGTAATTGCCTGAAGCTGAGAACCAACCCTCCTTCCTTTAAAACCTCTGTATTTCTGCCTAGGCCTATGTTCACGAAATTTGGGGGTTTGAGACTGAGAAGCTCTACCCTATTTATTTCCTCCTTTGTCAGCAAAGTAGACTCTCTGTTTTCTTACTCCTCATACCGCTTGTCCTCGTTATTCGGCCTCGTGGACAAGCAGCTGAGCTTTCGGTCACAAGTCCACACCCCAGGGTGGAGGGGTCCAATCCACCCCTGTCCAGACCTGGGCCCTTCCTGCCTCCCTCTCGAGACGATCTGTTTGGCAGCCCAGCCGCCTTGGACTGGGCCACAAGGAGGACACAAAGTAAAGACCCAGCCCCCCCGCCCCCCCCCCACACACGGTAGTGGCGGTGGGTGGCAGTTCTCCAAGGGTTTGGGGCTTTTCCTGAGGCAGGAGACGGAGGGGACTGATTTCTTTAGAGCTCCGTCCCCTCCCCCATGCGGTGTGCCGCCTGGAAGCGGCAGCTCGCGGGGCGGGGTCGGGGCTGAAAGCGGCTCCGCCCGAGAGAAGCCCGAGGCGGCTACGTGCAAGCGCGCATGCACAGTCAGCTCGCGGGGCGGGGTCGCGGCTGAAAGCGGCTCCGCCCGAGAGAAGCCCGAGGCGGCTACGTGCGAGCGCGCATGCGCAGTCAGCGCAGTGAGTGGGGGAGGGGTGGAAACCGGCGGAAGGGCTCCGCCGGGGGCCCGGCCATCTGTGCGGCCAGGCTAGGGGTTTCCCTCTTGGGCCGGGAGCTCGTACCCCGCCCCCAGCCCGCAGGCAATCCCGAGGGGCAGAAGCACGACTTGCTGGGCACCTCCTCGGGCGAAGCGGTCGCGGTGGCTGGGTTACGTGGGGCCCAGACGAGTCTCTGGTTCTGGGAGCGGCACCTCCCCCACGCGCCTCTCCTCTTGGGCCTTCACCCTCCCCCCCCCCCCCCCGCTCCGGCCCCAGGGGAGGGGAGGAGTGGGGGGCAGGGAGACGACCTCAGGGAGGAGCCAGACCAACTGAATGAAAGCTTTTCATGAACTCGTGTGCCTTTCCCAGGGAAACACCATTTCTGGAGTCTATGAACTAAAATAAAATCTTAAGCCGCCCCCCGCCCGCCACCGCCAGCTGACCCGTCCCGTGGTTGGCCCAGGGAACCCTAGAAAAACCCTTAAACCTGAGCTGCTGCCCCGCAAGGACAGGGGAAGTCAGACACTCCTCCCTGATGGAGTCAGATTTTATAACAATGAGATACTGAATGTCCGACGGGCCTAAGGCCAGGCAAGACAAAGCTTAACGCATATCTAGCAGGCCAACCGTTTACTGAACTACAGGGCACTTGAGTTTTGGGTAAACTGTCCAGTGGCTTGTCTGTGATTAGCAGACCTCCTTACCTTAACTGAAAACATGATGCAAAGCCTTTAGGCAGAGGTTCATTTATGTCATCAATTGCAAATCAAAGAATCTTTAAACCCAGCTGTAAACCTGTAAACACCGCACCCTCCCTCCCCCGCCCCCCCCAACTGCCAGATGTCCTGCCTTTTCAGCCCAGACCAATGTACCCCTTCCATGTTTTGATTTGTGATTTTACATGTAATTCCTGTCTCCCTAAAATGTATGAAGCCAAACTGTAACCCACCCCACCACAATGGGTCCGCTTGCTCAAGGCTTCTTGGGCGTAGCTCTCTGGGCCATGATCACGGCCGTTGGGCTCAGAATAAAACTCTTTAAATTATTTTGCAGTGATTTGGGGTTCTTTTCCATGGACGAGTCAATCGTGTTCACATTATTTTAGCCTTGGGAGCTTTTTCTTTTCTATTATGTCTGATCCTGATCGCTAGCCAGGTATTCATTCATATTTTTGGTTGGTGGTGGTGCTCAAGCTCGTCTTTGTACATCCCAAATTGGCGTAAGCCACCGTGAATATGTTTTACACCTTCCAAGAGCTAGCGCTTATTGCCGTATCATAACCAGGGCTCGCAGCAATTTTTCTTTTTTTTTTTTTTAAAGCTGCTTCCACTTTCCACCTAGGTATACATACGAGTATACCCTTTAAATGAATGCTTGCATCGAGGAACCAGGAAGTGGTTTTTGTTGTTGTTGCTGTTGTTGTTTTCCCCCAGTCATTTATCTGCTCCTCAACCCTCATTATTTATCACACACACACACACACACACACACACACCCCCCATCTCTGTAGAAAAGCTCACGGAGATTGTTCATCCACCGCGTGCTTTCTGTTGACAGTATCTGAGACGATAAGGAGCACCATGCATTCTGTTCTAAGAGAAAAATTGCATATATCAGTATGATTATATTTTACTTCTTGTGTGAATTTAGTGGATCTCATAAAAGCTGATCTTGGTTTTCACAGCAGAGAAAAGTGGGCTTCTGTTTTGGTTTTGTTTTTGTTTTTCTGGAGGGGTGGTGTCTTCACATAAGTGATCATCTTTACAAGTATGCTATATCCGAGAAATTTCAGAAAGCTGCAAAGAGTGACTTGTTGACAATGCTTGCATTGAATGATGTATCTGAATCTGTGAATCGAAGGGGTCAGCATCTGACCAGAAAGCACTGTTAGAGGAAGAGGGGTTTCGGGTCTTTTCCTAAATTGTATCTGCCTAAGGCGGAAAATATTTCTGTTTCCCTATGACATGGTATTTTCCTCACAAGCAGTGTTAATGGCTCCATATGTCTCTAGACTGGCTGCAGAGCAGAGACTCCATGGTCTCCACTACTTGACTCTGTCTGTCCAAGAATGGCCTCCACAGCTCTCCTCTGTGAGATATCCACTCTCAGAGGTGGCACGGTATGGTGGGTAGGGGGATATGCTGGATTTTGAAAACTCAGAGTTTGAACCCCAGTGCTTTATTTCTTAGCAACATGAACTTTGTCAGATCACATCACCCTGCTGAAGCCCAGTCACCTAAAGGGTAGAAAATGCAATGGATAGATTGACGCTTCTCTTCTCTTCTCCTCTCTTCTTTCTCTCTTTCTTTCTTTCCTTGTGTCTTCCTGTCTCTCTCTCTCTCTCTCTCTCTCTCTCTCTCTTTCTTTTTGTCTCTTTCTTTTTTTTCTTTTGACGGGCCCTCACTCTGTTTCCCAGACTAAAGTGCAGTAGCATCATCATAGATCACTGCAACTTCAAACTCCTGGCCTCAAGCGATCCTTTCCCCCTAGGCTTCCCAAAGTGCTAGGATGCAGTTTTATTTTTATCTGTGACACCATGGGAGGAAATATCTTTTAGGGTCATAGGGTCAGAAATTTAGATCTCTTCTTTGAACTCATGGTAGCGGCTAACTGGGATTTTCAGTGTGTAAACGTAAGCCACTTGTAATTTCACCAGTACTCCCGTTACTTGTCATCTATTCAGGAGGTGAACTCTTCTTCCCCTACCATCTACTGTTCAAACGCGTTGGCCACAAGGATAATTTGAATATCAGATTCAGAGCACAAATAATTAAGGTCCTGTAGCGTTAATAAGTAAAAGGGGCCACACACAAACCTGTGGAAGTCTGTGTCCCTTCCAGTTTTTTATTTTGTTTGTTTGTTTGTTTGTTTTTGGGTTCCCCCCCCCCCCCGAGACTGAGTCTCACTCTGTTGCCCGGGCTAGAGTGAGTGCCGTGGCGTCAGCCTAGCTCACAGCAACCTCAAACTCCTGGGCTCAGTCGATCCTCCTGCCTCAGGCTCCCCAGGAGCTGGGACCACAGGCATGTGCCACCATGCCCGGCTAATTTTTTTCTATATATTTTTAGTTGTCTGGACAATTTCTTTCTATATTTTTAGTAGAGACGGGGGCGGGGGGTCTCACTCTCGCTCGGGCTGGTCTCGAACTCCTGACTTTGAGCGATCCTCCCGCCTCGGCCTCCCAGAGTGCTAAGTTTACAGGCCTGAGCCAACGCGTCCGGCCTGTGTCCATTCTTTAATGTTGTGTGTTGCTCAGTTATGAAAAGGCAAGGGAACATAAAATCCGAGTTTTAGGGATGACTTATAGGCTCAGTATTCTTTTTTTTTTTTTTTTTTTTTTTGCCTCCTCTAAGCCTATGTGAATATCAAGGAGGGTAAAAAATTCAGTGTTCTCAGTTCAGTGCCCAACCAACCTCTGTTTCCAGAGTAAAAATTGAGCATCCTATTACACCTTTATTTCCCTTTGGTATGCTAAGGCCCAACTCGGCAGAGAGGTCACTGTTTATTCTCTTGGCTAAGATCACATGTGCCATAGTCTGTCTGCTTTGTCTCCTTTAGGGGTAATCATCCAATCTTACCCGGGCCCCTCACATCCTCGTGACAATAGGCCTCCTTGGTTTACTGAAATAGAAAAGACCGGCTCATCAGCAATGTTTGATCGGTTGCTTCAGAAACAAATGTTGTTCTGCTTTCTTTACTATGTTTGTTTTTTTTTTTTTTTTTTTTTCCTTCTTTCTTCCGTCAGACCCAATCCGATATAGGTGGGAGAGAAGGTAACCGGAGCCTCTTGAAAAACCGAAGTGAACCAAAGCGAGCTCACAGATTCAGATAGAAATCAGGAGGAAGAAAAATTGAGAGATAACATGGATTTTCTGTCTAGCGGGTGTTCTCACACTTCAATTTTACCAGAAGCGTTAGGTAGGATGACGATGACGATAATTGTGACAAACACTATTCTCATTGGACAGATAAGGAGGCAGGCTCAGAGTGACGAGTAACCTGGGCCTAAATAGATCGCTAAGAAGCATCATAGTGTGTTCCTTGGTTACGCTGTTTTGTGAAGCTCAAAAAGTTTGGGGTGCGCGTGCGTCCATGTGCGTACGCAATCATAGGTGTTCTAGTAAAACGGATATGAGGTAGGATTTCCCATACCTTCAATGATTTCATGTCCTGCAGGAACATAATGTTCCGGGATCAGGTTTTTATTCTGCCTTCTGTGCCACATGCTCAACATGCCTGTGACTTTACAGCCGAGACTTGCTCAGGGGGAGCCCATTCTCATCTTCTGGGAGGTTCTGCTAATCTTTAAAAGACAAGGACATAGGAAGATGATCCTATAACAACGACTGTGACCACGATTAAAGGCTTACTGTTTACCACGCGTGCTTCTGCGGGCTTTGCCTGCATTTGCTTTTTCACTCTGCCCAATATCCCTGTGGGGTAGGCACCATGATTTCTGCATTTGCAGATGAAGAGGCTGAGGCTCAAGAGGATTTATGACTCGCCAAGTTACCAAACACGGAGTGTCGTCCAGGTAGCCAGTCCAGGCCCCCCGGCTCTGCAGCCACTCTGCAATGCTGATTCTGAGCCTGACCGTTTCATCACTGGTGGCTCCCTGAGAACCTTGACTCGGCCCCCTTCCTCAGTTCACTTGGGAAACATATTCATGTGTGTGTATTTCTCTCCTTCCCTCTCCCACCCCCCCTCTCTGTTTTAGTTTTTATTATTTTGAAAAGTGCATAGAACGATAAAAACTTTAAAAGTAGGAAAAAGCTTACGGAACACATAAGGACACAGAGAAAGAAAATATCTGTGTACAACAGTGCAACGCATTTGTGTTTTAAGTCGTGGTGTTGCCAAAGAGTCCAAAAGTTTAAAAGAAAGAAAAACAAACAAACAAACAAACAAACAAACAGACAGACAAAAAAAAAAAACCAAACCACCATGGAAAAGTTTATGAAGTGAAAACACTTACAGTAAGCTAAGGTTAATGTATTATTGAAGAAAGAAATTTCTAAAGGTAAATGTCGTGCGGCCTAAGTGTCCAGGGTTTATGAAAACCTACAGTAAGTAATGTCCTAGGCCTTCACATTCACTCACCACTCACCGCCAACTCACAGACTCACCCAGAGCAACCTCCCGCCCGCCCTGCAAGCTCCATTCACCGTAAGTGCCCTGGCCTGGGTGTCCCACTGCACAGAAACCTATTAGACTGCATTTCTTCCCATTACTATCAGTAGTTGTACATTTCTTAGGACTGTAGGCCTACGATACACCTCCAGGCATAGTTAGGGGTTGGGAAGAGGAGGGAAGAGGCCATTCTTCATTTATTAATTGGGTAGCATGGGGACAGGGGAGGCAGTTTCCTCCTTCTCCTCCTCGGCCCCCTTCTCTCTTGTTTCGCTTCTCCCTCTCTTGTTTTTCTTTATTCCTCTCCCAGTTCCCCCTTCCATCGTCTCGATGGATTTGGATGAGACGTAGACATTTTCTACGTCAGGCCTTAATCATACCGAGGGAGCAGGAGAAAAGTAAGCCGCCTACCATGACACAATGGAATGGAAGTTTGTCAGCCATTGACTGCTGTGGCATTCCGACATTTAGTGTCTTCAGGACATTCTATATTTCTGCTATCCCACTAGAATATATCGCCTCGATCACTACTGTGTGGCCACATCCCAGCTGTTTCGTGAGCCACCCTCAATGTTCGTGACAATGTAGTGTGGGGACTCCCTCCGTCTGGTGCCTTAAACTCGCACATTTGGGGTTTTGTATCAGGATAGCAAAGCGATCGCCTTTAAATAACCTGGCTGGCCATGGTGGCTCATGCCCGTGATCCCCGCAACTTGGGAGGCAGAGACGGGAGCGTGACTTGAGCCCAGCAGCTGGAGACCAGCCTGGGTAACACGATGAGACCTCATCTCTACCAACAAAAAAAAAAAAAAAAAAAAAAAGAAAAAAGAAAAATTATGGCGGGTGTGGCAGCATTTGCCTATAGTCCCAGCTACTCAGAAGGCTGAGGCAGAGAGGATCACTTAAGCCCTGGATTTGGAGCTTGCTGTGAGCTACAATCAGGCCAAGGCGGCCTGGGAGAGGACAGAGTGAAAGAAATCCTGTCTCAAAAAAAAAAAAAAAAAAAAAAAAAAAGAAAGAAAGAAAAGAAAAGAAAAGAAAGAAAACAAGACCGATAACACAACACAACTTAGAAGACTTGGTGTTACCGAAAGCTCGGCCACCTGCCCACGAGGCCGAATAACGAGGACAAGCTGTTTGAGGAGGAAGGAAAGAGAGAGTCTATTTTGCCGGTAAAGGAGAAAATAGGGTAGACCTTCCCATCTCAAGCCTCCGAATTTCCCCGAACACAGGGCTAGGCAGAAATACAGAGCTTTTAATGAGGGGGGGAGGGGTTCTCAGCTTTAGCGATGATTGTGGTTAATTATTTCAATCGTCCAGGCTCTGCCAAAAACAAAGCCTGTGAACTCTGCCGGCCGCCCACCTGGGGGGGGGCGGGGCAGGGGACCACTTGGGAGTTTTAAGAAAAGATTTAACCTGCCTTGGGGACATAGGCCAGACTACAAGCTCCCAAAAGTGGTGGTGGTGGTGGTGGTGGTGGTGATGGGGAGCGTAAAACGACAGAACGTCTTTCTGTCCTTTATTGGTTTCTCCTTTTTCCCCCCTAGGTGCCAAAAGACCTGAGACTGATGCCGAAAAGAAATAGGTACAGGCGCCCACGTGCACACACAAAGATATACGATCGAATACATCGTGTTGACAGTGGGGGAAACTGGAAGATGATGGGGAAGTATCACGAGCAACTTTGTATTTCTTCCAGGACAGGAAAATGGACACGAAGAGAAAAATTCATCGTTCTCGGCGTAGGATAAAAAGCCACATCTTGTTATATAATATAATTCATTCTGTGATTTAAGTTTTTATACGACATGATATTCGATAAGCCTAAAAAACAAGATAAAAGAGAAACAAACAAAAGGGAAAAAATAAAAATAAAAAAGACGACGGGCAGAGGCCTACGGTCCCGGGAGGAGGCAGAGAGCGGGAGGAGGGGCGCCTCCCGCAGACAACAGGGCGGGTGGGCGGAGACCCGCTAGAGGCTAGGGCTGCCCCGGGCGGGCCCAGAGCTGCGGGCCCGGGAAGAAGAGGGTGGGACCGTCCGGACCGTGCTCTCCTCCCCGCCCTCCACACCTCCCGGGAGTCAGCTCTTAAACTCCCAACGTCACCTGACTTTCCAGATCCCGAGGTCTGATCAAAGTGGCCGCAAGGTGACACCCAGCAACCGCTGCCGGTGTCATCCTGAAAAGAACGGACCCTATGACTGACGGGGGTGGGGCGGGGTGGGGGTGGGGCGCACAGTGGGTGGCCCGGCCAGCTCCCCTTCCGCCTCGGAGCGGATCGGATCATCTGGAACTTTATCCAGAGAGGAGAGAGTGCCCCTGGGTGTGTGCTAGAAGCCGGAGGGTTGGGGCAGGGACCTACCCAAGAGAGAAGTAGAGTACAGGGAGTTTCAGAGTTGACCCACTCACGATCTCGCCCTGGTCAATACAAGAGTGGCAATATCTGTCACCGTGGAATGAACACTTGGTACCGAAGACCTTTGTCTATGCTGGCCCCCCTATGCCTAGGGGGGGCATGTGGCCAGAATCTGACATCCTAAACGTCTTCGTAGAAAGAATTTGGGGGCGGGGGTGGGGGAGAGAGACAGAAATAGAAAAGAAAGGGGGAAAGAAATGGCTGCCACAAAACTATCAGAACAGATAAGCGACCGATAGGGCCTATCTGGTTAAGTTCTTTCCCTACCCAGAGAACGGTGGACACAGAGAGTCAGGGATAGAATTTCACGCTCGGCACTGTCTCTCGTGGCAGCGGGAAGGTGGAGGGTGGCTGAGGGTTCTATGCTCCTTTATCACACACCGTCAGGTAGGTCAGGTAAAATTGAGGACAGATTTCCAGTGTTTCGAGAAAGGAAGAGCACTCGTGCAGGCCATCTATCTGTACGTGGGAGAGTGTCCCCGAAAAGTGGCTTTCAGTGCCGGGATGTGCCTAGGCCAAGAAGGTTACACGATCCTGAGTGAGAATGGTCCGTCCCATAGAGTCAGTCGGTAGGAGGCCACCGGTCGAGACGGAACTGCCCCCCCTCCCACCCGCCCCCGCCCCACAGAGCAGACAGACTCAGAATGGAGTCACTCGGTGCCAGTGCCCTGCCCGGGTGCCCCATCATTCAACCGAACTGGGAAACAGGTGGGCTTTCCGACCCTCGGGAGGGAGCTTCACGGCGGGCGGACAGATCAGAAGGGGCCCGGCTCCCTTGAGCGGGCAGGCTGGGGACGGTCGGTGGGGTCTCTTGACAGGAGGCACCACGGAACCCTTGAGGCAATGTCGGGGGGCACCTATGTTGCGGTCCAAAGCTAGCGTCTGAGAAGTCGTCCCGAAAGCATGATGGCGTCAACAAGTCCCCTCCGTTCAAGAAACGAGATTCATTTCTAGAGGAGGGCCACCCACGCGGGAGAACCGTAGGCTTCCTGTGGACATTCTCTTCAAAAGGCAATTCACTCAGCGGAGTGAAAATCGGAAAAATCGCTGTCCTCTGACGCAGCTGCAGAGAAAAGATGGCACCAAAATCAATGAAACACACACATACACACACAAACACACCTCCTCCCATCTGAACGAGCACTCCGGACGGTCACATAGGGAGAGCGACGGGCTCTCTTCCCACCCTGTGGTTCTCTACCTTTCGTTGCGGTTTTTTCCCTCAGTGGATAGAGGAGGAGACACAGGGGGCTCAGCCGGCATGCGAGTGGGTTTATCATCCTCTGTGAGTATCAACACGCGACACCACCTAAGTGAAGGAACACACCGGTGTTTCATGTCATGTGGCTCAATGCCTGGCAGATACGAGCCTTTGCAGGCCTCCTCGTGATCGACAGGACGTCGCCTTGGACACGGACACATCTTGTCCCTCCCTCCCGAGGCGATAGGCGGTTCCGTACCTCCTCGGGGCCAGGGCACAGTCTGCCTAGGCACCTACAACACGTGTGGCAACAGCCTCGATGGCTCTGCCATGAGAACGAACTCCCGTGGCACGGGGGTGGGGCGAGGGGGGGGGGGTCGGGTGCTGAAGAATTCAGCTGAGTGAAGGAATGCCACGGGATTCAGAGTGCCATCGGTGGGCTGAGAGGCGAGCAGGGCGGGCTTTGAAAGGGTAACATTCTCCCTGCCTTCCGTCTGTCTGTGAATACAGAACGTACACGCCAGGCGGGGTGGCTCACGCCTGTAATCCTAGCACTCTGGGAGGTAGAGGCGGGTGGATCGCTCAAGGTCGGGAGTTCGAGACCAGCCTGAGCAAGAGCGAGACCCCCATCTCTACTAAAAATAGAAAGAAACTATATATCTAAAAATATATACAGAAACAGTATCTAAAAATATATACAGAAAAATATTAGCCGGGCACGGTGGCGCATGCCTGTAGTCCCAGGTACTCGGGAGGCTGGGGCAGTAGGATCGCTTGAGCCCAGGAGTTTGAGGTTGCTGTGAGCTAGGCTGACGCCACGGCACTCTAGTCTGGGCAACAGAGTGAGACTCTGTTTAAAAAAAAAAAAAAAAAAAAATATATATATATATATATATATATATATACACACACACACACACACACACACACGTATATCCAATTAGCTGGGCATGCTGGCACATGCCTGTAATCCCAGCTACTCGGGAGGCTGAGGCAGTCTGATCGCTTGAGCCCAGGAGTTTGAGATTGCTGTGAGCTAGGCTGACGCCATGGCACTCTAGCCAGGGCAACAGAACGAGAGACTCTGTCAGAAAGAAAAGAAGAGCGAGAGCGAGAGAGCGAGAGAAAGAAAGAAAGGAAGGGAGAGAAAGGAAAGAGAAGGAAGGGGGGGAGAGAGAGAGAGAGAGAGAGAGAGAGAGAGAGGAGAAAACTATTAAAAAATTCGGGACCAGATCCATCGGTCGGTACTCAGAAGCGTGACGATCGGGTGTTCCCGAGCACGTGTGAGATGTGTCTTCTCCCTGACGCCGCGTTTCCTCCACACACACATCACCCATCTGGTGGAAAAAAAGCAACAAAAAGAGAGAAAGAGATTAAGAAGGGAAAATGGAAACAGGGCAAAAGAGGAAGAAAGAAAGAAATTTCGAAAAAAAG
>NW_027183166.1:52500-56667 GCF_041146395.1 Eulemur rufifrons | reverse complement strand
ATTTAAGTTTTTATACGATATGATATTCGATAAGCCTAAAACACAAGATAAAAGAGAAACAAACAAAAGGGAAAAAATAAAAATAAAAAAGACGACGGGCAGAGGCCTACGGTCCCGGGAGGAGGCAGAGAGCGGGAGGAGGGGCGCCTCCCGCAGACAACAGGGCGGGTGGGCGGAGACCCGCTAGAGGCTAGGGCTGCCCCGGGCGGGCCCAGAGCTGCGGGCCCGGGAAGAAGAGGGTGGGACCGTCCGGACCGTGCTCTCCTCCCCGCCCTCCACACCTCCCGGGAGTCAGCTCTTAAACTCCCAACGTCACCTGACTTTCCGGATCCCGAGGTCTGATCAAAGTGGCCGCTAGGTGACACCCAGCAACCGCTGCCGGTGTCATCCTGAAAAGAACGGACCCTATGACTGACGGGGGTGGGGCGCACAGTGGGTGGCCCGGCCAGCTCCCCTTCCTCCTCGGAGCGGATCGGATCATCTGGAACTTTATCCAGAGAGGAGAGAGTGCCCCTGGGTGTGTGCTAGAAGCCGGAGGGTTGGGGCAGGGACCTACCCAAGAGAGAAGTAGAGTACAGGGCGTTTCAGAGTTGACCCACTCACCATCTCGCCCTGGTCAATACAAGAGTGGCAATATCTGTCACCGTGGAATGAACACTTGGTACCGAAGACCTTTGTCTATGCTGGCCCCCGTATGCCTAGGGGGGGCATGTGGCCAGAATCTGACATCCTAAACGTCTTCGTAGAAAGAATTTGGGGGTGGGGGTGGGGGAGAGAGACAGAAAAAGAAAAGAGAGGGGGAAAGAAATGGCTGCCACAAAACTATCAGAACAGAGAAGCGACCGATAGGGCCTATCTGGTTAAGTTCTTTCCCTACCCAGAGAACGACTTGACGTAGCTGACGTCACTGCAGTCAGGCCACGTTCCGGTGGACACAGAGAGTCAGGGATAGAATTTCACGCTCGGCACTGTCTCTCGGGACAGCGGGAAGGTGGAGGGTGGCTGAGGGTTCTATGCTCCTTTATCACACACCGTCAGGTAGGTCAGGTAAAATTGAGGACAGATTTCCAGTGTTTCGAGAAAGGAAGAGCACTCGTGCAGGCCATCTATCTGTACGTGGGAGAGTGTCCCCGAAAAGTGGCTTTAAGTGCCGGGATGTGCCTAGGCCAAGAAGGTACACGATCCTGAGTGAGAATGGTCCGTCCCATCGAGTCAGTCGGTAGGAGGCCACCGGGTCGAGACGGAACTGCCCCCCCACCCGCCCCCCAGAGCAGACAGACTCAGAATGGAGTCACTCGGTGCCAGTGCCCTGCCCGGGTGCCCCATCATTCAACCGAACTGGGAAACAGGTGGGCTTTCCGACCCTCGGGAGGGAGCTTCACCGGCGGGCGGACAGATCAGAAGGGGCCCGGCTCCCTTGAGCGGGCAGGCTGGGGACGGTCGGTGGGGTCTCTTGACAGGAGGCACCACGGAACCCTTGAGGCAATGTCGGGGGCACCTATGTTGCGGTCCAAAGCTAGCGTCTGAGAAGTCGTCCCGAAAGCATGATGGCGTCAACAAGTCCCCTCCGTTCAAGAAACGAGATTCATTTCTAGAGGAGGGCCACCCCCGCGGGAGGACCGTAGGCTTCCTGTGGACATTCTCTTCAAAAGGCAATTCACTCAGCGGAGTGAAAATCGGAAAAATCGCTGTCCTCTGATGCAGCTGCAGAGAAAAGATGGCACCAAAATCAATGAAACACACACACACACACACACACACACACACAAACACACCTCCTCCCATCTGAACGAGCACTCCGGACGGTCACATAGGGAGAGCGACGGGCTCTCTTCCCCCCCTGTGGTTTTCTACCTTTCGTTGCGGTTTTTTCCCTCAGTGGATAGAGGAGGAGACACAGGGGGCTCAGCCGGCATGCGAGTGGGTTTATCATCCTCTGTGAGTATCAACACGCGACACCACCTAAGTGAAGGAACACACCGGTGTTTCATGTGATGTGGCTCAATGCCTGGCAGATACGAGCCTTTGCAGGCCTCCTCGTGATCGACAGGACGTCGCCTTGGACACGGACACATCTTGTCCCTCCCTCCCGAGGCGATAGGCGGTTCCGTACCTCCTCGGGGCCAGGGCACAGTCTGCCTAGGCACCTACAACACGTGTGGCAACAGCCTCGATGGCTCTGCCATGAGAACGAACTCCCGTGGCACGGGGGTGGGGTGGGGGGGGTCGGGTGCTGAAGAATTCAGCTGAGTGAAGGAATGCCACGGGATTCAGAGTGCCATCGGTGGGCTGAGAGGCGAGCAGGGCGGGCTTTGAAAGGGTAACATTCTCCCTGCCTTCCGTCTGGCTGTGAATACAGAACGTACACGCCAGGCGGGGTGGCTCACGCCTGTAATCCTAGCACTCTGGGAGGTAGAGGCGGGTGGATCGCTCAAGGTCGGGAGTTCGAGACCAGCCTGAGCAAGAGCGAGACCCCCATCTCTACTAAAAATAGAAAGAAACTATATATCTAAAAATATATACAGAAACAGTATCTAAAAATATATACAGAAAAATATTAGCCGGGCACAGTGGCGCATGCCTGTAGTCCCAGGTACTCGGGAGGCTGGGGCAGTAGGATCGCTTGAGCCCAGGAGTTTGAGGTTGCTGTGAGCTAGGCTGACGCCACGGCACTCTAGTCTGGGCAACAGAGTGAGACTCTGTTTCAAAAAAAAAAAAAAAAAAAAAAAATATATATATATATATATATATATACACACACACACACACACACACACACACACGTATATCCAATTAGCTGGGCATGCTGGCACATGCCTGTAATCCCAGGTACTCGGGAGGCTGAGGCAGTCTGATCGCTTGAGCCCAGGAGTTTGAGATTGCTGTGAGCTAGGCTGACGCCATGGCACTCTAGCCAGGGCAACAGAACGAGAGACTCTGTCAGAAAGAAAAGAAGAGCGAGAGCGAGAGAGCGAGAGAAAGAAAGAAAGGAAGGGAGAGAAAGGAAAGAGAAGGAAGGGGGGGGAGAGAGAGAGAGAGAGAGAGAGAGAGAGAGAGGAGAAAACTATTAAAAAATTCGGGACCAGATCCATCGGTCGGTACTCAGAAGCGTGACGATCGGGTGTTCCCGAGCACGTGTGAGATGTGTCTTCTCCCTGACGCCGCGTTTCCTCCACACACACATCACCCATCTGCCGTGGAAAAAAAGCAACAAAAAGAGAGAAAGAGATTAAGAAGGGAAAATGGAAACAGGGCAAAAGAGGAAGAAAGAAAGAAATTTCGAAAAAAAGAGACCAAAGTCACAGCGAGAAGGAAGAATACTGAGCCCAGAGCGACACCTAGTGACCACACCGTCACAAGCACCCTAGGGCCCCAATTCGCCAGAGACATCTGGTGGACCCCAGGGCAACATGTGGTCGACCCGGGGCCATGGCGTCTGCAGCCGATTCCCAGGCGGGCACACGAGCCCGGGGAAACTCATTCTCAGCGCGGGGAGGAGGGGAGGGGAAATAATAGCAAAGTCACACCAGATCCCTTTCTAGTTCATAAACGTGTTGATTGCGTGTTCACGCGCACGTGTGAGAAGGGCCTCCTGGTGTGTCGGCACGTCACCCGCGTGACGTGAAACCATGAATCCGGGGGGGGGGAGCGGAAAGGCGGGCAGGAAAAGGCAAAGAGAGAATAGATAAAATGAAAGGACCAAAAAGAAAGTCACACAGCAGGGTAGGGGAGTGAGAGCAAGTCGAGAGACTGCAGACAGAAACTCCGAGAGGAGAGGAATGCTCCGGAGCGCCCCCTCGCCCCGCGCGAGAAGAATACCGATCGCAGGGTGACCCCTAGGGGCAGCGAGGCCAGAGAGACCAAATCCGTCCCGAAGCCTCCCTGTCAGGATGACAACCACAGACCAGACATCTGGTCAACCACCCAAGGACCAGACATCTGGTCAACCAGCGAACCCATGCGGAGGCCGCATGCAGCAGCGACATCTGCACGACCACTCAGGGTGCTCCCTGCCGGGAGGGTGTGTCTCTATGTGTGTGTGTCCGGGGGGGGGGGGAGATTGCGATGAAAGTCACGCCAGGTCCCGGGATAGTTCGTGAGCGTGATAATTGCGTGTGTGTGGAGAAAAAAGGGGGCGGGGCGATAGGGAGTAAAGAAAGGAGGAGC
>NW_027183166.1:20000-40000 GCF_041146395.1 Eulemur rufifrons | reverse complement strand
GCGGCGAGGTCAGGCTCGGGCAGCGCAGTCGGGCGAACGCTCGTCGCGGGGCGGTCGGCAGCCGTGAGGAAGAGAGAAGGAGCACCCTTTTCGAACAGGGATGAGACCCCGCGAGGGCGAGGCACGAGAGCCCGTGGGGAGGCGAGACCTGCGCCGCGACCGGGCCACTGGGGAAACAACGCCACGGGATCCCACCGCCCCAAACCCGAGAGCGGTCCCGCAACGCGCCCGTGACGCCAGCCGGCCAAAGCCTTCGGCACCCCTCGACCCTCCCAACGGGGCCACGGCCTCACCACCGGGGCGTCCCAGAGCGACGCCGGCCTTCGGCCCTCGGCCCGCACGCCACCGCGCCTAATCCCATTCTCGTCCGTTTCCCAATCCTGTCTCGCTCCGGGGAGCACCGTGCACCGGTGGAACGACCCCCTCGTTGGCCGGGCGGTCCCCCCAGCCGCAATCCACAGGCGCCAGCACGGGAGCGCCCATCCATCCGCGGCCTGGCACGGGACCGGGTGGAGGGCCGCACGCTCACAGGGGATGGGGAGGGGGCGCGAGACGGGCCGCACCACCACCCCCTTCCCCCAGCACACACCGGGGCGACCCGCGGCCGGGGCACGCAGCGCACACACGCGGGCGCCCTTCACAGCTGGAACGCCGGCCCGGCCCGGCGTGACCCTCCCCCAGAGTTCAGGGGGGAGGCGCGGACCACGTTAGGCGAAGAGTGGCACTCGGCCCCCACCGCGGGGGCCGGCGGACCGCTCCCCCCACGGCAGGGGAGGAGGGAACTCTGCCCACGCACAACTGGCAGCCGCAGGGGCGGCGGCTGACGACGCGCAGAGAGGCGGCGGGCTGGGGGATCCGACAAACCCCAGAAGAGGACACGCCTCCATGATCGCTAGAGAAGACGCTTTCTCGCCGAAGGTGGATCGCCCCCGATCCCCGGTCGCCCCCGTAAGGGCCCTGGGCGGAGGCGTTCAGGCACGCCCCAGGGGAGGTGTGGGGGGGTCTGCGGCATGGGGCAAAACACGCACGGTTGGCGACTCCTGAGCGTTCGCGGTCGGGGCCCCTGGTCCAAAAGCCCCCTCACTTCGAGGGGAACACTCCCCCGTCGGTATGGGAGAGGGGTCACCGAGGCAGACCAGGCCGGTGGCAGAGGCCCCCCACGGGGCCGGCCGGCACCACGTCGCCGGCCCAGCCCCACCACGATCGCCCACACGACCGTGCAACCACCCCCCCTCGGGCAGGGTGGGAAGAGCACAAGCCGTGCGCTCGCCTTTCGAAGTCCGCCACGCACACATCGTGGGGACGCCGAGACAACGCCCCCCGCCCGCCCACGCAGCGCAGGAGGATGCCTCTAGGCTTGCCCGCCTCGACCCCCCCAACCCCAAGCACGCTGCTCGAGGGTGTACCCAACGCAGCAGACGCTGCAGCGGCGACCAGAGGGGGACGCCGGGAACGAGGACGACAACCACCGCTCGGTTTCGGGCACCTTGGAGAACAACCCGGTGCGCTCCGGGGGCACCACAAAAGGGCCACACAGACCCAGCAGCCGCGCGCCAAACGGGGCGCGCGACCGGGCGGGCGGCACGGCCCCGCACCCGTCCGTCGCGGGCAGGGGGGACCCCGGCCAGGCAACAGCCACACAGGGCGAGCGAGGGCTGCCCGCTGCGTCAAGAGGACTCACGACCCCCCGCCAACGCCACGAGGCCGAGGGCGGGGCGACCGCGGTCGGGCCGGATAGTCTCGCACCCGCGCCTCCCACGCACCGCCCACAGGCGGGGAAGGAGAGGTGAGGTGCCCGCGGGCAGAACGAGAAGAGCGGCCACCATTCACCATGAATGGACCGTCCCTCGCCTGGCACGCGGCTCAAGGCCCGGGAGAGCGCGACGTCACCACATCGATCAGGCCCCGAGGAC
This sequence comes from Eulemur rufifrons, assembly GCF_041146395.1. Classification (NCBI taxonomy): domain Eukaryota; kingdom Metazoa; phylum Chordata; class Mammalia; order Primates; family Lemuridae; genus Eulemur; species Eulemur rufifrons. The sequence continues at coordinate 38,087 of NW_027183166.1, read as the reverse complement.
GGGGAGGGTTGGGGGAGGTCAGTCAGGCCGGCGAGGACAGCGATCGGAGGAGCCCGCTTCAGCCTCGCCAGCCCCGCCTCCCAAGCACAACCCAAAGACGAGGACCGCCTGACACGCAACGGCACAGAGCCAGCGGGGTAAGGGGGAAGGTTGCCGCAAACCTCCCCCCTCTCCCCCGGGTGCCGTCTCTCGAGGGGACAAGAGACCAACGCGAGAGGCGGGCACCACCGTCGGGACACTCCGACGCCCTAGAGCCGGCGCGCGGGCCCAGGCGGTCAGCTCAAAGGGAACAGGGCAGGGCGCTGGATCCCCAGGAACCCAGAACCCTGTCCGCGTGCGGAGGCCCAACCCCTCCAGCGACAGTCGCCGAAGGACAGCGTGTCAGTACTAACCTGCAGGCGGAAGATGACGATATGAGGTGATCAAAAACACCGCGCAGGAAGACGGGGACCGAGCCACTTGAACACGCCTGCCCCCACGACACTCGACACGGCCACCTGTCCCCAGCAGGTCCCCAGCGCCAGCAGACAAGGGGCACTCAGGGACATCTGGTCGGCCCCCGTGGCGTAGAGGGCCAGGGAGGCCCTCACCGTCCACGCGCGCCACCCAGGGCCCAGCACGGGGACTTGTGGAGGAGAAAACATCGGGACGGGACCGCCACGGCCCACGAGCGGCCGCGGGCCGACAGGGGTCGCCCTCGCCGGCCACCCAGGGCCACCCAGGGCCCGGTCCCCGGCCCCAGCACGGGGACTTGTGGAGGAGAAAACATCGGGACGGGACCGCCGCGGCCCACGAGCGCCCGCGGGCCGACAGGGGTCGCCCTCGCCGGCCACCCGCGCCACCCAGGGCCACCCAGGGCCCGGTCCCCGGCCCCAGCACGGGGACTTGTGGAGGAGAAAACATCGGGACGGGACCGCCGCGGCCCACGAGCGCCCGCGGGCCGACAGGGGTCGCCCTCGCCGGCCACCCGCGCCACCCAGGGCCCGGTCCGCGCCCCCAGAGTAGGACTCGGAGGAAGCCACGGACGACTGGGTGCCACTCACAGGGCTGTCCCTGCCTCCCGAGCGGGAACCAGGGAAAATGGGTAGGAAAGGCGAGGCCGAGGGAGAGGGACACGCATGCACGGGACGGCGGCCGGTCGCCGGACACCCTCCTCTCCCGTCCGCGTGTGCCGTCTCCTTCCTGTCCCCGCGGGGTGGGTCGGGTCTCCAAAGCGGCCACAGCGTGCTGGTCGACCTGCCCGGGCAGCCCCGCAAGCCGCCTGGCTGGCTGAGCCTGGAAGCGCGGCGACAACGTCCTCCCGCCACACAGCCCTGCAGGCCCAAGCTCTGCCTCCCAGATGTCCCAGCCGGCGTCCCGGCACGAACCAGATGGCCCCGCGAAGGCTGCTTGCTTCCCGGAACTCAGCCTCGCTCGCATCGGGGACTGTCCCCTGCTTTGCCTGCTGCACCGAAGATGCAGAGGACAAGAGACTTGTAGAAAAGCGGCCGCCAGGTGGAGCCCGACCACAACCGGCGCCAGCCACCAGAGGTCTGCTGCAAAACACGGGGCAACCCTCTGGAGCCCATCATTTCAGAGTCCAGAAGGTCCCCCGGGGGCATCAAACACAGTCCCCCTACTCCCCACGGAAGCCATCGAAAAATGACGGGTCAGTCTAGGGCCACGCCACCCTGAACGCGCCCAATCTCGTCTGATCTTGGAAGCTAAGCAGGCCCCGGCCTGGCTAGCACTGGGATCAAAGAAAGGATGGGTCGGCCCGACCACCGACATCGTCCACCAAACCCGTCTCTGCACAGACCACAACATAGCCGAGAGACAGACAGGCAGAAACAGAAAGAGAGAAAGGGAGAGAAAGGAAAAGAACAGAAAGAAAAGAGACGGAGAAACAGAGAGAGAAAGTCAGAAAGAAGAAAACAGTAAATAAGAAAAGACAGGAAGAGGGCACGGGGAAGAAAGAAAAAGGAAGGGAGGAAGGAGATAGGAAACACAGAAAGACAGAAGGAAAGAAGAAATAAGGAAAGAAAAGACAGGCAGAAAGAAAGAGAATGAGAAAAAGGAAGGAAGGATGGAAGCAGAAAGAAAGAAGAAAGAAAGAAAGACAGACAGAGACAGAAGGAGGGAAAGAAAGAAAAGAAAAAGAAAGGAAATTAAGAGAGAAAAAGAAAGAGCACGGAAAGATGGAAAGAGAAAAAGATAGAGAGAAGGAAGGAGAGAGACAGTATAGAAAGAGAAAGGAAGAAGGAAGGAGAGAGAAAGGAGAGAATGAGAAAGAAAGAAGGTAGGAAAGTAGAAAGGGGGAAGAAAGATGGAAAAAACAGAGATAGAAACACAGGATAACAGGAGAAAGGAAGAGAGGAAAGAAATACGGAAGGAAGGAAGGAAGGCAGGCAGGCAGGAAGGAAGACAGGAAGACTGAAAGAAGGAAACAACAAAGAAGTAAAGAAAAGGCAGAAGGAGGAAGAGAAAGAAAGAAAGGGGGGGGGGGAGAGATGATAGGATGAGAAAACCTTTCTGTCGTGGAATCATAAAACCCCTTCCTATCTTAGGATCATGAAACCCAGGGTGGAACTATGATACACTTCACATTCTCAGAGCACGCCGGCTGGTGAAACAAAGAAAGAAGTCAGGGACAGAGAGAACACATTCACGGGGCCTGGCCGGGGGCCAGGGTGGGGCGGCCCGAGGCTGTCGCCAGAGCCATCTCTGTGGCAGGACGTCGCAACACGCCTACCGGATTTTCCCATAACGCTCGCCCGCCGCCAGGTGACCCCCGTCATCCACCGATCCAAGTGTCAGCCTGGAAAGGACGGGCTCCCTCGTGGGGGAGGGAGCGTGGGGGCGGGAGTGGGTACACACTGGGTCGCAGGCCTCCTCCCGGCCCCTCTCGGACCACGTCTCTCAGCCCTCGGGCACACTCCCCACCACTAGTCGACCAGAGAGCCCCCGGGGGCGGGGGGCCGGAGGGGGGCGTCCACGGCAGGGAGAGAGGACAGGGACCCATCGGCCCGTGCTAGATGCCACGGGTGGAGGCAGGACCTGCTGAAGACACACGAACAGTACGGAGAGGTTCAGAGCGGGGCCTAGGCGCAGCCACTCACGATGATCTCACAGTTGGACTATCTGTCACGGTGGACCGAAGCGCATGAAGTGGGCGCTCCCGGAAACGGCGTGTGTGTGTGTGTGTGTGTGTGTGTGTGCGCGCGCGCGTGTGCCTGTGTGTGGGAGGGAGAGAGAGAGAGAGAGAGAGAGAGAGATGGGAGAAGACGGTCGGTACATTCACTCACTCCTGTACCCGGGCCAGTCGTTTCTCCCGAAGGACAGAAATCCATAAAACACCCACGTCTAAAGAGTGTTTACACAGAGCTAACCCTAGGTCGAATCAGTCTGGAGTCGAGTGCGGGGAATCCTATGGTCCCAAACTGGGACTCCAGTCCCGGCCCCATAGCAAAAGGGGGTCATTTCTCAGAAAACGCACGCACACAGAATCGGGTAACGTTTATACAATTTTATACCGTGGTAGTGACTTCCTTCCCCGCGCCCGTGTTCTTAGGATCGGTCTCACTACATAGTACTTTTTTTTTTTTTTTCTGAGCTTTATTTTATTTTATTTTATTTTACTGTCATTTCGTTAGAGATGATGGGGAGGGGTGGCGGGGGAGCAGGGCATAGTTCACTCACTGGAAGCCTCAAACTCCTGGGCTCCAGCGATCCTCCTTCCTCAGCCTCCCAAATCGCTGGGGCTACAGGCGTGTGCCACCATGCCCGGCTAATTTTTTTCTATTTTTGGTAGAGACGGGGGTCTTGCTTTTGCCGAGGCAGGTCTCGAACTCCTGACCTCAAGCGGTCGGTCCTCCTCCCCGCCTTGGCCTAGGATTACAGGCGTGAGTCACCAAGCCTGGCCTGGATCGGTTTTTAATAGGTAAGGTCTACGAGACATCCCAGTCCAAACATCGATTCGGTGGGTCTCTACAGGACTCCGGGCGGAGATCCGATCTGGGGTTTACAACGTGGAGAATTAAGGCCTGGCTAGCAAAGAGCCCAGTGACTGAAGAGGGACGATGCTCGTCAGTCGTACAGAGCCTGAAAAGATGCAACACGGGGAAACGTTTCCAGGTTCCTCTCAGAAGAGGATGTCAGATGAGATGCCGAAACGAAAAGAATGGGTTCAAGCCAAAAGGAAAAATAGATAAATAAGTCAATAAATAAAACTACGGGAGACAGCCAGGAGACACTGTTTCCTCAGAAATGGCTAGGAAGCCTCCCAGGATAACCTGGATAGCAGCATATGTTCCTCCTCCTCCTCCGGCTCCCTCTCTTGTGTTCGTGTTTGTTTTCTGTAAACGCCAAGATGGGGCAGGGGTGGGGGACACCACGCCGGGTGGGCGAGCAGATCACCCTTCCCACCACAGGAGGGAGCACACACACACACACACACACACACCCACCCACCCACCCACCCCAGGTCATCACTCTGTAGTTCCGCGTGAGTGAGGTGAGGCCCGGAACGGTGCTAGCAGCTTTCCAAGTGGTCAAAAAGAATGCACAATAACTGGACCGAGGCCTGTCTGGACGCTGTAAAGGCCCACTTGAAAACTTATGCTTGCTCGCTAGGTGACCGATGTCCGCTTGACCTAGGTCTGTAATTGGAAATACGTACCTTGCGGAGATAAAACAAAGCAATTAACTTGTAACTAAGTGTTTAAACTTTCCAGCTGCCTGTCGTAAAATTGATTGTGCTTGCTTAACGCCTGAAAGAATGTTCCTTAATTGGAGCTATCTGTTTCTGTAAACCTGCTCGCTTAAAGACTGTAACCGAAACGAAACGGGGGCCCGAGGCTGGTCCCGGACCACACAGCTGCGGAGTAGGTGGTATAGTGTTGTTTCAACCGCCGTGCCTAAAGTCACGGAGCTCTAGCTTAGGATAGTCTGAAACCTTCCTGCTTTTTTCGGCTCGGGGCCATTCTCTGTACCTGTACCCTAACAGGGCAGGGGGTGGTCGCTGGCCAGCTAATGTGGACTCATGACTTGGCTCAATTCGGTCTCTAGGTTGTCCTGTCTCGCACTCCGTACTATAACAGATGCCACACCGGTTCAACCCAGCTCTGAAGGAAAGAAATGCCGAGCGTTCCACTAGCCGGAGGAAGGCAAAACGCACCTCTGCCTTCCTCTGAGGGCACGTCTGAGTGAACGGGTCGTTCTCCCTGCCCGTCACCCCAAGCCCCTCATCCCGGACCCCACCACACCCGGCCTTGACCTCCTCGGCCCTGCCCACCAGGCCCCATCATGGCCTCTGGAGCCTGGGCTCTCTCTCTCTCCAGGCACTGGCACTGCCCCCCGCCCCCACCCCGGGACCTGAGATCCAGGGCCTCTGTCTCCCAGGCCTCCCAGCTGTCTTGACTTGCGGACTCAGTGCCTGCTCTGCCAGAGAGACCTCTTGCTGCGGGGTGGCTCTCAGTGGCTGCATCTCAGCGGTCTAACGTGTCCCCCACCATCCACGTGGCCGCCGGCGTCAGGCTTCGGTGCCGTAGTGCCACCCTGCCTCCCTTCCGGGGGAATCCCACGCTGCCTCAGGCCCATTATGACCTGGAAGAGGCTGCACCTGTGGGGTCTGCCCATTTCCACTACCCCCCCCACACACACGTCACCCCCCGGTCCCCCCATAGGGGTTAGGAAGAAGGCAACACTTTCTGGTACAAGGGTTGAACTGAAGGGGCGAGTGAGTGGCCACCTGGCAGGGGCATCGCAACAGATGGCTGAAGAAGTCAGCCGCCGAGTGCAGAAATGTCACGGAACTTGGGGTGCCACTGCCTTGCTGAGATAGGGCCAGGGCAGGCTTTAAAAGGCTAAAATTCTGCCTGCCTTTGGTACGTTAATACAGAACCCATGGTCCTTTCTAATTTTTGATTCCCGGAGAGGCAGGAAGTATTCCAAATGGCCACGCCATGGCTTTTCTAAATTGCCCACAAGGCCTTCTCCGACCCAGCGGGTCAGGGGTTTGCTTTGGTGTTACATCGTGGTAAAAGAGACATCCCACAGCAGTGACCATGTCCATCGACTCCGTCGGCGCTCTCAGGCTCGTAGTCCCACTTTTCAGACAAGCCTGGATGGCCACTCCGTGTCACTCTTTGCCAAATGCCAGCCACTCTCCTCCCCGCCCCGCATCCCCCATTTGGCCACCACAACTCTTCATCCCCAGGCGCCCTCCGGTAAAGTGTGCTCCTGTCTGTACACCTACTCCGTTGGGGGCGGGGGGGGGGGGGCGGGAGGTGGCACAAGAGGTGGCTGGTGGCCGGAGCAGGCCCGCCACCTTGAGTGTGTGGAACAGCGCTGAGGATTTCCTAAGGGAAGAAAGAGGGTGGGGAGAGCGAGAGAGCATCTCCTCCTCGTGAACCTCACAGATGATTGAGGACAAACAGGCCTGCACGGGGGGGGGGGGGGGGGGGGGGCAGGGAGGGTGCCGAGTCTGCACCAGAGAAAATGGCTTTGTGGGGGGGTGGGAGGGGAAGAGGGCAGAAAGATTTTCTGTCTTTTTAAAACTTCCCCCAGGCTTTTGGGAACTTGCAGCCCGGCCTGCATCCCTGAGGCACGTTAACTCTTTGGTTATAACTCCAGGTGGCCCCCAGGGTGGGCGGCCCACAGAGTTCAAGGGATTTCTTCTCAGCAGAGACGGGACCTTTAGAACAGCTAACTGCAGTAATTGCCTGAAGCTGAGAACCAACCCTCCCTCCTTTAAAACCTCTGTATTTCTGCCTAGGCCTATGTTCACGAAATTTGGGGGTTTGAGACTGAGAAGCTCTACCCTATTTATTTCCTCCTTTGTCAGCAAAGTAGACTCTCTGTTTTCTTACTCCTCATACCGCTTGTCCTCGTTATTCGGCCTCGTGGACAAGCAGCTGAGCTTTCGGTCACAAGTCCACACCCCAGGGTGGAGGGGTCCAATCCACCCCTGTCCAGACCTGGGCCCTTCCTGCCTCCCTCTCGAGACGATCTGTTTGGCAGCCCAGCCGCCTTGGACTGGGCCACAAGGAGGACACAAAGTAAAGACCCAGCCCCCCCGCCCCCCCCCCCCACACACACACACACGGCAGTGGCGGTGGGTGGCAGTTCTCCAAGGGTTTGGGGCTTTTCCTGAGGCAGGAGACGGAGGGGACTGATTTCTTTAGAGCTCCGTCCCCTCCCCCATGCGCTGTGCCGCCTGGAAGCGGCAGCTCGCGGGGCGGGGTCGGGGCTGAAAGCGGCTCCGCCCGAGAGAAGCCCGAGGCGGCTACGTGCAAGCGCGCATGCGCAGTCAGCTCGCGGGGCGGGGTCGCGGCTGAAAGCGGCTCCGCCCGAGAGAAGCCCGAGGCGGCTACGTGCGAGCGCGCATGCGCAGTCAGCGCAGTGAGTGGAGGAGGGGTGGAAAACGGCGGAAGGGCTCCGCCGGGGGCCCGGCCATCTGTGCGGCCAGGCTAGGGGTTTCCCTCTTGGGCCGGGAGCTCGTACCCCGCCCCCAGCCCGCAGGCAATCCCGAGGGGCAGAAGCACGACTTGCTGGGCACCTCCTCGGGCGAAGCGGTCGCGGTGGCTGGGTTACGTGGGGCCCAGACGAGTCTCTGGTTCTGGGAGCGGCACCTCCCCCACGCGCCTCTCCTCTTGGGCCTTCACCCCTCCCCCCCCCCCCCCCCCCCCGCTCCGGCCCCAGGGGATGGGAGGAGTGGGGGGCAGGGAGACGACCTCAGGGAGGAGCCAGACCAACTGAATGAAAGCTTTTCATGAACTCGTGTGTCTTTGCCAGGGAAACACCATTTCTGGAGTCTATGAACTAAAATAAAATCTTAAGCCGCCCCCCGCCCGCCACCGCCAGCTGACCCGTCCCGTGGTTGGCCCAGGGAACCCTAGAAAAACCCTTAAACCTGAGCTGCTGCCCCGCAAGGACAGGGGAAGTCAGACACCCCTCCCTGATGGAGTCAGATTTTATAACAATGAGATACTGAATGTCCGACGGGCCTAAGGCCAGGCAAGACAAAGCTTAACGCATATCTAGCAGGCCAACCGTTTACTGAACTACAGGGCACTTGAGTTTTGGGTAAACTGTCCAGTGGCTTGTCTGTGATTAGCAGACCTCCTTACCTTAACTGAAAACATGATGCAAAGCCTTTAGGCAGAGGTTCATTTATGTCATCAATTGCAAATCAAAGAATCTTTAAACCCAGCTGTAAACCTGTAAACACCGCACCCTCCCTCCCCCGCCCCCCCCAACTGCCAGATGTCCTGCCTTTTCAGCCCAGACCAATGTACCCCTTCCATGTTTTGATTTGTGATTTTACATGTAATTCCTGTCTCCCTAAAATGTATGAAGCCAAACTGTAACCCACCCCACCACAATGGGTCCGCTTGCTCAAGGCTTCTTGGGCGTAGCTCTCTGGGCCATGATCACGGCCGTTGGGCTCAGAATAAAACTCTTTAAATTATTTTGCAGTGATTTGGGGTTCTTTTCCATGGACGAGTCAATCGTGTTCACATTATTTTAGCCTTGGGAGCTTTTTCTTTTCTATTATGTCTGATCCTGATCGCTAGCCAGGTATTCATTCATATTTTTGGTTGGTGGTGGTGCTCAAGCTCGTCTTTGTACATCCCAGATTGGCGTAAGCCACCGTGAATATGTTTTACACCTTCCAAGAGCTAGCGCTTATTGCCGTATCATAACCAGGGCTCGCAGCAATTTTTCTTTTTTTTTTTTTAAAGCTGCTTCCACTTTCCACCTAGGTATACATACGAGTATCCCCTTTAAATGAATGCTTGCATCGAGGAACCAGGAAGTGGTTTTTGTTGTTGTTGCTGTTGTTGTTTTCCCCCAGTCATTTATCTGCTCCTCAACCCTCATTATTTATCACACACACACACACACACACACACCCACCCCATCTCTGTAGAAAAGCTCACGGAGATTGTTCATCCACCGCGTGCTTTCTGTTGACAGTATCTGAGACGATAAGGAGCACCATGCATTCTGTTCTAACAGAAAAATTGCATATATCAGTATGATTATATTTTACTTCTTGTGTGAATTTAGTGGATCTCATAAAAGCTGATCTTGATTTTCACAGCAGAGAAAAGTGGGCTTCTGTTTTGGTTTTGTTTTTGTTTTTCTGGAGGGGTGGTGTCTTCACATAAGTGATCATCTTTACAAGTATGCTATATGCGAGAAATTTCAGAAAGCTGCAAAGAGTGACTTGTTGACAATGCTTGCATTGAATGATGTATCTGAATCTGTGAATCGAAGGGGTCAGCGTCTGACCAGAAAGCACTGTTAGAAGAAGAGGGGTTTCGGGTCTTTTCCTAAATTGTATCTGCCTAAGGCGGAAAATATTTCTGTTTCCCTATGACATGGTATTTTCCTCACAAGCAGTGTTAATGGCTCCATATGTCTCTAGACTGGCTGCAGAGCAGAGACTCCATGGTCTCCACTACTTGACTCTGTCTGTCCAAGAATGGCCTCCACAGCTCTCCTCTGTGAGATATCCACTCTCAGAGGTGGCACGGTATGGTGGGTAGGGGGATATGCTGGATTTTGAAAACTCAGAGTTTGAACTCCAGTGCTTTATTTCTTAGCAACATGAACTTTGTCAGATCACATCACCCTGCTGAAGCCCAGTCACCTAAAGGGTAGAAAATGCAATGGATAGATTGACGCTTCTCTTCTCTTCTCCTCTCTTCTTTCTCTCTTTCTTTCTTTCCTTGTGTCTTCCTGTCTCTGTCTCTCTCTCTCTCTCTCTCTCTCTCTCTTTCTTTTTGTCTTTTTCTTTTTTTTCTTTTGACGGGCCCTCACTCTGTTTCCCAGACTAAAGTGCAGTAGCATCATCATAGATCACTGCAACTTCAAACTCTTGGCCTCAAGCGATCCTTTCCCCCTAGGCTTCCCAAAGTGCTAGGATGCAGTTTTATTTTTATCTGTGACACCATGGGAGGAAATATCTTTTAGGGTCATAGGGTCAGAAATTTAGATCTCTTCTTTGAACTCATGGTAGCGGCTAACTGGGATTTTCAGTGTGTAAACGTAAGCCACTTGTAATTTCACCAGTACTCCCGTTACTTGTCATCTATTCAGGAGGTGAACTCTTCTTCCCCTACCATCTACTGTTCAAACGCGTTGGCCACAAGGATAATTTGAATATCAGATTCAGAGCACAAATAATTAAGGTCCTGTAGCGTTAATAAGTAAAAGGGGCCACACACAAACCTGTGGAAGTCTGTGTCCCTTCCAGTTTTTTTGTTTGTTTGTTTGTTTGTTTGTTTGTTTTTGGGTCTCCCCCCCCCCCCCGAGACTGAGTCTCACTCTGTTGCCCGGGCTAGAGTGAGTGCCGTGGCGTCAGCCTAGCTCACAGCAACCTCAAACTCCTGGGCTCAGTCGATCCTCCTGCCTCAGGCTCCCCAGGAGCTGGGACCACAGGCATGTGCCACCATGCCCGGCTAATTTTTTTCTATATATTTTTAGTTGTCTGGACAATTTCTTTCTATATTTTTAGTAGAGACGGGGGCGGGGGGTCTCACTCTCGCTCGGGCTGGTCTCGAACTCCTTCCTGACTTTGAGCGATCCTCCCGCCTCGGCCTCCCAGAGTGCTAAGTTTACAGGCCTGAGCCAACGCGTCCGGCCTGTGTCCATTCTTTAATGTTGTGTGTTGCTCAGTTATGAAAAGGCAAGGGAACATAAAATCCGAGTTTTAGGGATGACTTATAGGCTCAGTATTCTTTTTTTTTTTTTTTTGCCTCCTCTAAGCCTATGTGAATATCAAGGAGGGTAAAAAATTCAGTGTTCTCAGTTCAGTGCCCAACCAACCTCTGTTTCCAGAGTAAAAATTGAGCATCCTATTACACCTTTATTTCCCTTTGGTATGCTAAGGCCCAACTCGGCAGAGAGGTCACTGTTTATTCTCTTTGCTAAGATCACATGTGCCATAGTCTGTCTGCTCTGTCTCCTTTAGGGGTAATCATCCAATCTTACCCGGGCCCCTCACATCCTCGTGACAATAGGCCTCCTTGGTTTACTGAAATAGAAAAGACCGGCTCATCAGCAATGTTTGATCGGTTGCTTCAGAAACAAATGTTGTTCTGCTTTCTTTACTATGTTTTTTTTTTTTTTTTTTTTCCTTCTTTCTTCCGTCAGACCCAATCCGATATAGGTGGGAGAGAAGGTAACCGGAGCCTCTTGAAAAACCGAAGTGAACCAAAGCGAGCTCACAGATTCAGATAGAAATCAGGAGGAAGAAAAATTGAGAGATAACATGGATTTTCTGTCTAGCGGGTGTTCTCACACTTCAATTTTACCAGAAGCGTTAGGTAGGATGACGATGACGATAATTGTGACAAACACTATTCTCATTGGACAGATAAGGAGGCAGGCTCAGAGTGACGAGTAACCTGGGCCTAAATAGATCGCTAAGAAGCATCATAGTGTGTTCCTTGGTTACGCTGTTTTGTGAAGCTCAAAAAGTTTGGGGTGCGCGTGCGCGTGCGTCCATGTGCGTACGCAATCATAGGTGTTCTAGTAAAACGGATATGAGGTAGGATTTCCCATACCTTCAATGATTTCATGTCCTGCAGGAACATAATGTTCCGGGATCAGGTTTTTATTCTGCCTTCTGTGCCACATGCTCAACATGCCTGTGACTTTACAGCCGAGACTTGCTCAGGGGGAGCCCATTCTCATCTTCTGGGAGGTTCTGCTAATCTTTAAAAGACAAGGACATAGGAAGATGATCCTATAACAACGACTGTGACCACGATTAAAGGCTTACTGTTTACCACGCGTGCTTCTGTGGGCTTTGCCTGCATTTGCTTTTTCACTCTGCACAATATCCCTGTGGGGTAGGCACCATGATTTCTGCATTTGCAGATGAAGAGGCTGAGGCTCAAGAGGATGTATGACTCGCCAAGTTACCAAACACGGAGTGTCGTCCAGGTAGCCAGTCCAGGCCCCCCGGCTCTGCAGCCACTCTGCAATGCTGATTCTGAGCCTGACCGTTTCATCACTGGTGGCTCCCTGAGAACCTTGACTCGGCCCCCTTCCTCAGTTCACTTGGGAAACATATTCATGTGTGTGTATTTCTCTCCTTCCCTCTCCCACCCCCCCCCCCCGTTTTAGTTTTTATTATTTTGAAAAGTGCATAGAACGATAAAAACTTTAAAAGTAGGAAAAAGCTTACGGAACACATAAGGACACAGAGAAAGAAAATATCTGTGTACAACAGTGCAACGCATTTGTGTTTTAAGTCGTGGTGTTGCAAAAGAGTCCAAAAGTTTAAAAGAAAGAAAAACAAACAAACAAACAAACAAACAGACAAACAAACAAACAAAAAAAAAGCCAAACCACCATGGAAAAGTTTATGAAGTGAAAACACTTACAGTAAGCTAAGGTTAATGTATTATTGAAGAAAGAAATTTCTAAAGGTAAATGTCGTGTGGCCTAAGTGTCCAGGGTTTATGAAAACCTACAGTAAGTAATGTCCTAGGCCTTCACATTCACTCACCACTCACCGCCAACTCACAGACTCACCCAGAGCAACCTCCCGCCCGCCCTGCAAGCTCCATTCACCGTAAGTGCCCTGGCCAGGTGTCCCACTGCACAGAAACCTATTAGACTGCATTTCTTCCCATTACTATCAGTAGTTGTACATTTCTTAGGACTGTAGGCCTACGATACACCTCCAGGCATAGTTAGGGGTTGGGAAGAGGAGGGAAGAGGCCATTCTTCATTTATTAATTGGGTAGCATGGGGGCAGGGGAGGCAGTTTCCTCCTTCTCCCCCTCTTGTTTTTCTTTATTCCTCTCCCAGTTCCCCCTTCCATCGTCTCGATGGATTTGGATGAGACGTAGACATTTTCTACGTCAGGCCTTAATCATACCGAGGGAGCAGGAGAAAAGTAAGCCGCCTACCATGACACGATGGAATGGAAGTTTGTCAGCCATTGACTGCTGTGGCATTCCGACATTTAGTGTCTTCAGGACATTCTATATTTCTGCTATCCCACTAGAATATATCTCCTCGATCACTACTGTGTGGCCACATCCCAGCTGTTTCGTGAGCCACCCTCAATGTTCATGACGATGTAGTGTGGGGACTCCCTCCGTCTGGTGCCTTAAACTCGCACATTTGGGGTTTTGTATCAGGATAGCAAAGCGATCACCTTTAAATAACCTGGCTGGCCATGGTGGCTCATGCCCGTGATCCCCGCAACTTGGGAGGCAGAGACGGGAGCGTGACTTGAGCCCAGCAGCTGGAGACCAGCCTGGGTAACACGATGAGACCTCATCTCTACCAACAAAAAAAAAAAAAGAAAAATTATGGCGGGTGTGGCAGCATTTGCCTATAGTCCCAGCTACTCAGAAGGCTGAGGCAGAGAGGATCACTTAAGCCCTGGATTTGGAGCTTGCTGTGAGCTACAATCAGGCCAAGGCGGCCTGGGAGAGGACAGAGTGAAAGAAATCCTGTCTCAAAAAAAAAAAAAGAAAAGAAAAGAAAAGAAAAGAAAGAAAACAAGACCGATAACACAACACAACTTAGAAGACTTGGTGTTACCGAAAGCTCGGCCACTTGCCCACGAGGCCGAATACCGAGGACAAGCTGTTTGAGGAGGAAGGAAAGAGAGAGTCTATTTTGCCGGTAAAGGAGAAAATAGGGTAGACCTTCCCATCTCAAGCCTCCGAATTTCCCCGAACATAGGGCTAGGCAGAAATACAGAGCTTTTAATGAGGGGGGGAGGGGTTCTCAGCTTTAGCGTTGATTGTGGTTAATTATTTCAATCGTCCAGGCTCTGCCAAAAACAAAGCCTGTGAACTCTGCCGGCCGCCCACCTGGGGGGGGGGGGCGGGGCAGGGGACCACTTGGGAGTTTTAAGAAAAGATTTAACCTGCCTTGGGGACATAGGCCAGACTACAAGCTCCCAAAAGTGGTGGTGGTGGTGGTGGTGGTGGTGGTGGGGAGCGTAAAACGACAGAACGTCTTTCTGTCCTTTATTGGTTTCTCCTTTTTCCCCCCTAGGTGCCAAAAGACCTGAGACTGATGCCGAAAAGAAATAGGTACAGGCGCCCACGTGCACACACAAAGATATACGATCGAATACATCGTGTTGACAGTCGGGGAAACTGGAAGATGATGGGGAAGTATCACGAGCAACTTTGTATTTCTTCCAGGACAGGAAAATGGACACGAAGAGAAAAATTCATCGTTCTCGGCGTAGGATAAAAAGCCACATCTTGTTACTTAATATAATTCATTCTGTGATTTAAGTTTTTATACGATATGATATTCGATAAGCCTAAAACACAAGATAAAAGAGAAACAAACAAAAGGGAAAAAATAAAAATAAAAAAGACGACGGGCAGAGGCCTACGGTCCCGGGAGGAGGCAGAGAGCGGGAGGAGGGGCGCCTCCCGCAGACAACAGGGCGGGTGGGCGGAGACCCGCTAGAGGCTAGGGCTGCCCCGGGCGGGCCCAGAGCTGCGGGCCCGGGAAGAAGAGGGTGGGACCGTCCGGACCGTGCTCTCCTCCCCGCCCTCCACACCTCCCGGGAGTCAGCTCTTAAACTCCCAACGTCACCTGACTTTCCGGATCCCGAGGTCTGATCAAAGTGGCCGCTAGGTGACACCCAGCAACCGCTGCCGGTGTCATCCTGAAAAGAACGGACCCTATGACTGACGGGGGTGGGGCGCACAGTGGGTGGCCCGGCCAGCTCCCCTTCCTCCTCGGAGCGGATCGGATCATCTGGAACTTTATCCAGAGAGGAGAGAGTGCCCCTGGGTGTGTGCTAGAAGCCGGAGGGTTGGGGCAGGGACCTACCCAAGAGAGAAGTAGAGTACAGGGCGTTTCAGAGTTGACCCACTCACCATCTCGCCCTGGTCAATACAAGAGTGGCAATATCTGTCACCGTGGAATGAACACTTGGTACCGAAGACCTTTGTCTATGCTGGCCCCCGTATGCCTAGGGGGGGCATGTGGCCAGAATCTGACATCCTAAACGTCTTCGTAGAAAGAATTTGGGGGTGGGGGTGGGGGAGAGAGACAGAAAAAGAAAAGAGAGGGGGAAAGAAATGGCTGCCACAAAACTATCAGAACAGAGAAGCGACCGATAGGGCCTATCTGGTTAAGTTCTTTCCCTACCCAGAGAACGACTTGACGTAGCTGACGTCACTGCAGTCAGGCCACGTTCCGGTGGACACAGAGAGTCAGGGATAGAATTTCACGCTCGGCACTGTCTCTCGGGACAGCGGGAAGGTGGAGGGTGGCTGAGGGTTCTATGCTCCTTTATCACACACCGTCAGGTAGGTCAGGTAAAATTGAGGACAGATTTCCAGTGTTTCGAGAAAGGAAGAGCACTCGTGCAGGCCATCTATCTGTACGTGGGAGAGTGTCCCCGAAAAGTGGCTTTAAGTGCCGGGATGTGCCTAGGCCAAGAAGGTACACGATCCTGAGTGAGAATGGTCCGTCCCATCGAGTCAGTCGGTAGGAGGCCACCGGGTCGAGACGGAACTGCCCCCCCACCCGCCCCCCAGAGCAGACAGACTCAGAATGGAGTCACTCGGTGCCAGTGCCCTGCCCGGGTGCCCCATCATTCAACCGAACTGGGAAACAGGTGGGCTTTCCGACCCTCGGGAGGGAGCTTCACCGGCGGGCGGACAGATCAGAAGGGGCCCGGCTCCCTTGAGCGGGCAGGCTGGGGACGGTCGGTGGGGTCTCTTGACAGGAGGCACCACGGAACCCTTGAGGCAATGTCGGGGGCACCTATGTTGCGGTCCAAAGCTAGCGTCTGAGAAGTCGTCCCGAAAGCATGATGGCGTCAACAAGTCCCCTCCGTTCAAGAAACGAGATTCATTTCTAGAGGAGGGCCACCCCCGCGGGAGGACCGTAGGCTTCCTGTGGACATTCTCTTCAAAAGGCAATTCACTCAGCGGAGTGAAAATCGGAAAAATCGCTGTCCTCTGATGCAGCTGCAGAGAAAAGATGGCACCAAAATCAATGAAACACACACACACACACACACACACACACACAAACACACCTCCTCCCATCTGAACGAGCACTCCGGACGGTCACATAGGGAGAGCGACGGGCTCTCTTCCCCCCCTGTGGTTTTCTACCTTTCGTTGCGGTTTTTTCCCTCAGTGGATAGAGGAGGAGACACAGGGGGCTCAGCCGGCATGCGAGTGGGTTTATCATCCTCTGTGAGTATCAACACGCGACACCACCTAAGTGAAGGAACACACCGGTGTTTCATGTGATGTGGCTCAATGCCTGGCAGATACGAGCCTTTGCAGGCCTCCTCGTGATCGACAGGACGTCGCCTTGGACACGGACACATCTTGTCCCTCCCTCCCGAGGCGATAGGCGGTTCCGTACCTCCTCGGGGCCAGGGCACAGTCTGCCTAGGCACCTACAACACGTGTGGCAACAGCCTCGATGGCTCTGCCATGAGAACGAACTCCCGTGGCACGGGGGTGGGGTGGGGGGGGTCGGGTGCTGAAGAATTCAGCTGAGTGAAGGAATGCCACGGGATTCAGAGTGCCATCGGTGGGCTGAGAGGCGAGCAGGGCGGGCTTTGAAAGGGTAACATTCTCCCTGCCTTCCGTCTGGCTGTGAATACAGAACGTACACGCCAGGCGGGGTGGCTCACGCCTGTAATCCTAGCACTCTGGGAGGTAGAGGCGGGTGGATCGCTCAAGGTCGGGAGTTCGAGACCAGCCTGAGCAAGAGCGAGACCCCCATCTCTACTAAAAATAGAAAGAAACTATATATCTAAAAATATATACAGAAACAGTATCTAAAAATATATACAGAAAAATATTAGCCGGGCACAGTGGCGCATGCCTGTAGTCCCAGGTACTCGGGAGGCTGGGGCAGTAGGATCGCTTGAGCCCAGGAGTTTGAGGTTGCTGTGAGCTAGGCTGACGCCACGGCACTCTAGTCTGGGCAACAGAGTGAGACTCTGTTTCAAAAAAAAAAAAAAAAAAAAAAATATATATATATATATATATATATACACACACACACACACACACACACACACACGTATATCCAATTAGCTGGGCATGCTGGCACATGCCTGTAATCCCAGGTACTCGGGAGGCTGAGGCAGTCTGATCGCTTGAGCCCAGGAGTTTGAGATTGCTGTGAGCTAGGCTGACGCCATGGCACTCTAGCCAGGGCAACAGAACGAGAGACTCTGTCAGAAAGAAAAGAAGAGCGAGAGCGAGAGAGCGAGAGAAAGAAAGAAAGGAAGGGAGAGAAAGGAAAGAGAAGGAAGGGGGGGGAGAGAGAGAGAGAGAGAGAGAGAGAGAGAGAGGAGAAAACTATTAAAAAATTCGGGACCAGATCCATCGGTCGGTACTCAGAAGCGTGACGATCGGGTGTTCCCGAGCACGTGTGAGATGTGTCTTCTCCCTGACGCCGCGTTTCCTCCACACACACATCACCCATCTGCCGTGGAAAAAAAGCAACAAAAAGAGAGAAAGAGATTAAGAAGGGAAAATGGAAACAGGGCAAAAGAGGAAGAAAGAAAGAAATTTCGAAAAAAAGAGACCAAAGTCACAGCGAGAAGGAAGAATACTGAGCCCAGAGCGACACCTAGTGACCACACCGTCACAAGCACCCTAGGGCCCCAATTCGCCAGAGACATCTGGTGGACCCCAGGGCAACATGTGGTCGACCCGGGGCCATGGCGTCTGCAGCCGATTCCCAGGCGGGCACACGAGCCCGGGGAAACTCATTCTCAGCGCGGGGAGGAGGGGAGGGGAAATAATAGCAAAGTCACACCAGATCCCTTTCTAGTTCATAAACGTGTTGATTGCGTGTTCACGCGCACGTGTGAGAAGGGCCTCCTGGTGTGTCGGCACGTCACCCGCGTGACGTGAAACCATGAATCCGGGGGGGGGGAGCGGAAAGGCGGGCAGGAAAAGGCAAAGAGAGAATAGATAAAATGAAAGGACCAAAAAGAAAGTCACACAGCAGGGTAGGGGAGTGAGAGCAAGTCGAGAGACTGCAGACAGAAACTCCGAGAGGAGAGGAATGCTCCGGAGCGCCCCCTCGCCCCGCGCGAGAAGAATACCGATCGCAGGG
>NW_027183166.1:0-7500 GCF_041146395.1 Eulemur rufifrons | reverse complement strand
TCAGACGGCAGCCCACCGGCCAGGACACGCACGGGATCTCACCGCCAGTGGCCTCCGCGCACAAGGGCGGTCCCGCGGCACCTGGGACGACCGGCTGCGCCTTCGGCGAGCTCCCCAAACCCCCCACGCACCTCGCAGGGCCCGGACCCCGACCGCCATCGCGGTCGCGTGTAGCTCCGGAAAAACGCTCTTCTTGCACGCACGCGCGACCGGCCGCCCCCCAACGCCGTCCGGCCCGCCACGCGGAGGCCCGCCGACCGTTCAACCGAGGCACGTCGCCGGGGGGGTGGGGGGCGCCGTCCAGGGCCTTGGCGGCCAGGGCGACGCCCCCTCCCCGCGGCGAGGTCAGGCTCGGGCAGCGCAGTCGGGCGAACGCTCGTCGCGGGGCGGTCGGCAGCCGTGAGGAAGAGAGAAGGAGCACCCTTTCGAACAGGGATGAGACCCCGCGAGGGCGAGGCACGAGAGCCCGTGGGGAGGCGAGACCTGCGCCGCGACCGGGCCACTGGGGAAACAACGCCACGGGATCCCACCGCCCCAAACCCGAGAGCGGTCCCGCAACGCGCCCGTGACGCCAGCCGGCCAAAGCCTTCGGCACCCCTCGACCCTCCCAACGGGGCCACGGCCTCACCACCGGGGCGTCCCAGAGCGACGCCGGCCTTCGGCCCTCGGCCCGCACGCCACCGCGCCTAATCCCATTCTCGTCCGTTTCCCAATCCTGTCTCGCTCCGGGGAGCACCGTGCACCGGTGGAACGACCCCCTCGTTGGCCGGGCGGTCCCCCCAGCCGCAATCCACAGGCGCCAGCACGGGAGCGCCCATCCATCCGCGGCCTGGCACGGGACCGGGTGGAGGGCCGCACGCTCACAGGGGATGGGGAGGGGGCGCGAGACGGGCCGCACCACCACCCCCTTCCCCCAGCACACACCGGGGCGACCCGCGGCCGGGGCACGCAGCGCACACACGCGGGCGCCCTTCACAGCTGGAACGCCGGCCCGGCCCGGCGTGACCCTCCCCCAGAGTTCAGGGGGGAGGCGCGGACCACGTTAGGCGAAGAGTGGCACTCGGCCCCCACCGCGGGGGCCGGCGGACCGCTCCCCCCACGGCAGGGGAGGAGGGAACTCTGCCCACGCACAACTGGCAGCCGCAGGGGCGGCGGCTGACGACGCGCAGAGAGGCGGCGGGCTGGGGGATCCGACAAACCCCAGAAGAGGACACGCCTCCATGATCGCTAGAGAAGACGCTTTCTCGCCGAAGGTGGATCGCCCCCGATCCCCGGTCGCCCCCGTAAGGGCCCTGGGCGGAGGCGTTCAGGCACGCCCCAGGGGAGGTGTGGGGGGGTCTGCGGCATGGGGCAAAACACGCACGGTTGGCGACTCCTGAGCGTTCGCGGTCGGGGCCCCTGGTCCAAAAGCCCCCTCACTTCGAGGGGAACACTCCCCCGTCGGTATGGGAGAGGGGTCACCGAGGCAGACCAGGCCGGTGGCAGAGGCCCCCCACGGGGCCGGCCGGCACCACGTCGCCGGCCCAGCCCCACCACGATCGCCCACACGACCGTGCAACCACCCCCCCTCGGGCAGGGTGGGAAGAGCACAAGCCGTGCGCTCGCCTTTCGAAGTCCGCCACGCACACATCGTGGGGACGCCGAGACAACGCCCCCCGCCCGCCCACGCAGCGCAGGAGGATGCCTCTAGGCTTGCCCGCCTCGACCCCCCCAACCCCAAGCACGCTGCTCGAGGGTGTACCCAACGCAGCAGACGCTGCAGCGGCGACCAGAGGGGGACGCCGGGAACGAGGACGACAACCACCGCTCGGTTTCGGGCACCTTGGAGAACAACCCGGTGCGCTCCGGGGGCACCACAAAAGGGCCACACAGACCCAGCAGCCGCGCGCCAAACGGGGCGCGCGACCGGGCGGGCGGCACGGCCCCGCACCCGTCCGTCGCGGGCAGGGGGGACCCCGGCCAGGCAACAGCCACACAGGGCGAGCGAGGGCTGCCCGCTGCGTCAAGAGGACTCACGACCCCCCGCCAACGCCACGAGGCCGAGGGCGGGGCGACCGCGGTCGGGCCGGATAGTCTCGCACCCGCGCCTCCCACGCACCGCCCACAGGCGGGGAAGGAGAGGTGAGGTGCCCGCGGGCAGAACGAGAAGAGCGGCCACCATTCACCATGAATGGACCGTCCCTCGCCTGGCACGCGGCTCAAGGCCCGGGAGAGCGCGACGTCACCACATCGATCAGGCCCCGAGGACGGGGAGGGTTGGGGGAGGTCAGTCAGGCCGGCGAGGACAGCGATCGGAGGAGCCCGCTTCAGCCTCGCCAGCCCCGCCTCCCAAGCACAACCCAAAGACGAGGACCGCCTGACACGCAACGGCACAGAGCCAGCGGGGTAAGGGGGAAGGTTGCCGCAAACCTCCCCCCCCCCCCGGGTGCCGTTTCTCGAGGGGACAAGAGACCAACGCGAGAGGCGGGCACCACCGTCGGGACACTCCGACGCCCTAGAGCCGGCGCGCGGGCCCAGGCGGTCAGCTCAAAGGGAACAGGGCAGGGCGCTGGATCCCCAGGAACCCAGAACCCTGTCCGCGTGCGGAGGCCCAACCCCTCCAGCGACAGTCGCCGAAGGACAGCGTGTCAGTACTAACCTGCAGGCGGAAGATGACGATATGAGGTGATCAAAAACACCGCGCAGGAAGACGGGGACCGAGCCACTTGAACACGCCTGCCCCCACGACACTCGACACGGCCACCTGTCCCCAGCAGGTCCCCAGCGCCAGCAGACAAGGGGCACTCAGGGACATCTGGTCGGCCCCCGTGGCGTAGAGGGCCAGGGAGGCCCTCACTGTCCACGCGCGCCACCCAGGGCCCAGCACGGGGACTTGTGGAGGAGAAAACATCGGGACGGGACCGCCACGGCCCACGAGCGCCCGCGGGCCGACAGGGGTCGCCCTCGCCGGCCACCCAGGGCCACCCAGGGCCCGGTCCCCGGCCCCAGCACGGGGACTTGTGGAGGAGAAAACATCGGGACGGGACCGCCGCGGCCCACGAGCGCCCGCGGGCCGACAGGGGTCGCCCTCGCCGGCCACCCGCGCCACCCAGGGCCACCCAGGGCCCGGTCCCCGGCCCCAGCACGGGGACTTGTGGAGGAGAAAACATCGGGACGGGACCGCCGCGGCCCACGAGCGCCCGCGGGCCGACAGGGGTCGCCCTCGCCGGCCACCCGCGCCACCCAGGGCCCGGTCCGCGCCCCCAGAGTAGGACTCGGAGGAAGCCACGGACGACTGGGTGCCACTCACAGGGCTGTCCCTGCCTCCCGAGCGGGAACCAGGGAAAATGGGTAGGAAAGGCGAGGCCGAGGGAGAGGGACACGCATGCACGGGACGGCGGCCGGTCGCCGGACACCCTCCTCTCCCGTCCGCGTGTGCCGTCTCCTTCCTGTCCCCGCGGGGTGGGTCGGGTCTCCAAAGCGGCCACAGCGTGCTGGTCGACCTGCCCGGGCAGCCCCGCAAGCCGCCTGGCTGGCTGAGCCTGGAAGCGCGGCGACAACGTCCTCCCGCCACACAGCCCTGCAGGCCCAAGCTCTGCCTCCCAGATGTCCCAGCCGGCGTCCCGGCACGAACCAGATGGCCCCGCGAAGGCTGCTTGCTTCCCGGAACTCAGCCTCGCTCGCATCGGGGACTGTCCCCTGCTTTGCCTGCTGCACCGAAGATGCAGAGGACAAGAGACTTGTAGAAAAGCGGCCGCCAGGTGGAGCCCGACCACAACCGGCGCCAGCCACCAGAGGTCTGCTGCAAAACACGGGGCAACCCTCTGGAGCCCATCATTTCAGAGTCCAGAAGGTCCCCCGGGGGCATCAAACACAGTCCCCCTACTCCCCACGGAAGCCATCGAAAAATGACGGGTCAGTCTAGGGCCACGCCACCCTGAACGCGCCCAATCTCGTCTGATCTTGGAAGCTAAGCAGGCCCCGGCCTGGCTAGCACTGGGATCAAAGAAAGGATGGGTCGGCCCGACCACCGACATCGTCCACCAAACCCGTCTCTGCACAGACCACAACATAGCCGAGAGACAGACAGGCAGAAACAGAAAGAGAGAAAGGGAGAGAAAGGAAAAGAACAGAAAGAAAAGAGATGGAGAAACAGAGAGAGAAAGTCAGAAAGAAGAAAACAGTAAATAAGAAAAGACAGGAAGAGGGCACGGGGAAGAAAGAAAAAGGAAGGGAGGAAGGAGATAGGAAACACAGAAAGACAGAAGGAAAGAAGAAATAAGGAAAGAAAAGACAGGCAGAAAGAAAGAGAATGAGAAAAAGGAAGGAAGGATGGAAGCAGAAAGAAAGAAGAAAGAAAGAAAGACAGACAGAGACAGAAGGAGGGAAAGAAAGAAAAGAAAAAGAAAGGAAATTAAGAGAGAAAAAGAAAGAGCACGGAAAGATGGAAAGAGAAAAAGATAGAGAGAAGGAAGGAGAGAGACAGTATAGAAAGAGACAGAAAGGAAGAAGGAAGGAGAGAGAAAGGAGAGAATGAGAAAGAAAGAAGGTAGGAAAGTAGAAAGGGGGAAGAAAGATGGAAAAAACAGAGATAGAAACACAGGATAACAGGAGAAAGGAAGAGAGGAAAGAAATACGGAAGGAAGGAAGGAAGGCAGGCAGGCAGGAAGGAAGACAGGAAGACTGAAAGAAGGAAACAACAAAGAAGTAAAGAAAAGGCAGAAGGAGGAAGAGAAAGAAAGAAAGGGGGGGGGAGAGATGATAGGATGAGAAAACCTTTCTGTCGTGGAATCATAAAACCCCTTCCTATCTTAGGATCATGAAACCCAGGGTGGAACTATGATACACTTCACATTCTCAGAGCACGCCGGCTGGTGAAACAAAGAAAGAAGTCAGGGACAGAGAGAACACATTCACGGGGCCTGGCCGGGGGCCAGGGTGGGGCGGCCCGAGGCTGTCGCCAGAGCCATCTCTGTGGCAGGACGTCGCAACACGCCTACCGGATTTTCCCATAACGCTCGCCCGCCGCCAGGTGACCCCCGTCATCCACCGATCCAAGTGTCAGCCTGGAAAGGACGGGCTCCCTCGTGGGGGAGGGAGCGTGGGGGCGGGAGTGGGTACACACTGGGTCGCAGGCCTCCTCCCGGCCCCTCTCGGACCACGTCTCTCAGCCCTCGGGCACACTCCCCACCACTAGTCGACCAGAGAGCCCCCGGGGGCGGGGGGCCGGAGGGGGGCGTCCACGGCAGGGAGAGAGGACAGGGACCCATCGGCCCGTGCTAGATGCCACGGGTGGAGGCAGGACCTGCTGAAGACACACGAACAGTACGGAGAGGTTCAGAGCGGGGCCTAGGCGCAGCCACTCACGATGATCTCACAGTTGGACTATCTGTCACGGTGGACCGAAGCGCATGAAGTGGGCGCTCCCGGAAACGGCGTGTGTGTGTGTGTGTGTGTGTGTGTGCGCGCGCGCGTGTGCCTGTGTGTGGGAGGGAGAGAGAGAGAGAGAGAGAGAGAGAGAGATGGGAGAAGACGGTCGGTACATTCACTCACTCCTGTACCCGGGCCAGTCGTTTCTCCCGAAGGACAGAAATCCATAAAACACCCACGTCTAAAGAGTGTTTACACAGAGCTAACCCTAGGTCGAATCAGTCTGGAGTCGAGTGCGGGGAATCCTATGGTCCCAAACTGGGACTCCAGTCCCGGCCCCATAGCAAAAGGGGGTCATTTCTCAGAAAACGCACGCACACAGAATCGGGTAAGGTTTATACAATTTTATACCGTGGTAGTGACTTCCTTCCCCGCGCCCGTGTTCTTAGGATCGGTCTCACTACATAGTACTTTTTTTTTTTTTCCTGAGCTTTATTTTATTTTATTTTATTTTACTGTCATTTCGTTAGAGATGATGGGGAGGGGTGGCGGGGGAGCAGGGCATAGTTCACTCACTGGAAGCCTCAAACTCCTGGGCTCCAGCGATCCTCCTTCCTCAGCCTCCCAAATCGCTGGGGCTACAGGCGTGTGCCACCATGCCCGGCTAATTTTTTTCTATTTTTGGTAGAGACGGGGGTCTTGCTTTTGCCGAGGCAGGTCTCGAACTCCTGACCTCAAGCGGTCGGTCCTCCTCCCCGCCTTGGCCTAGGATTACAGGCGTGAGTCACCAAGCCTGGCCTGGATCGGTTTTTAATAGGTAAGGTCTACGAGACATCCCAGTCCAAACATCGATTCGGTGGGTCTCTACAGGACTCCGGGCGGAGATCCGATCTGGGGTTTACAACGTGGAGAATTAAGGCCTGGCTAGCAAAGAGCCCAGTGACTGAAGAGGGACGATGCTCGTCAGTCGTACAGAGCCTGAAAAGATGCAACACGGGGAAACGTTTCCAGGTTCCTCTCAGAAGAGGATGTCAGATGAGATGCCGAAACGAAAAGAATGGGTTCAAGCCAAAAGGAAAAATAGATAAATAAGTCAATAAATAAAACTACGGGAGACAGCCAGGAGACACTGTTTCCTCAGAAATGGCTAGGAAGCCTCCCAGGATAACCTGGATAGCAGCATATGTTCCTCCTCCTCCTCCGGCTCCCTCTCTTGTGTTCGTGTTTGTTTTCTGTAAACGCCAAGATGGGGCAGGGGTGGGGGACACCACGCCGGGTGGGCGAGCAGATCACCCTTCCCACCACAGGAGGGAGCACACACACACACACACACACACACACCACCCACCCACCCCAGGTCATCACTCTGTAGTTCCGCGTGAGTGAGGTGAGGCCCGGAACGGTGCTAGTAGCTTTCCAAGTGGTCAAAAAGAATGCACAATAA
This sequence comes from Eulemur rufifrons, assembly GCF_041146395.1. Lineage (NCBI taxonomy): Eukaryota > Metazoa > Chordata > Mammalia > Primates > Lemuridae > Eulemur > Eulemur rufifrons. The sequence goes on along the minus strand of NW_027183166.1, from coordinate 707 downwards.
CTGGACCGAGGCCTGTCTGGACGCTGTAAAGGCCCACTTGAAAACTTATGCTTGCTCGCTAGGTGACCGATGTCCGCTTGACCTATGTCTGTAATTGGAAATACGTACCTTGCGGAGATAAAACAAAGCAATTAACTTGTAACTAAGTGTTTAAACTTTCCAGCTGCCTGTCGTAAAATTGATTGTGCTTGCTTAACGCCTGAAAGAATGTTCCTTAATTGGAGCTATCTGTTTCTGTAAACCTGCTCGCTTAAAGACTGTAACCGAAACGAAACGGGGGCCCGAGGCTGGTCCCGGACCACACAGCTGCGGAGTAGGTGGTATAGTGTTGTTTCAACCGCCGTGCCTAAAGTCACGGAGCTCTAGCTTAGGATAGTCTGAAACCTTCCTGCTTTTTTCGGCTCGGGGCCATTCTCTGTACCTGTACCCTAACAGGGCAGGGGGTGGTCGCTGGCCAGCTAATGTGGACTCATGACTTGGCTCAATTCGGTCTCTAGGTTGTCCTGTCTCGCACTCCGTACTATAACAGATGCCACACCGGTTCAACCCAGCTCTGAAGGAAAGAAATGCCGAGCGTTCCACTAGCCGGAGGAAGGCAAAACGCACCTCTGCCTTCCTCTGAGGGCACGTCTGAGTGAACGGGTCGTTCTCCCTGCCCGTCACCCCAAGCCCCTCATCCCGGACCCCACCACACCCGGCCTTGACCT
>NW_027183165.1:0-56746 GCF_041146395.1 Eulemur rufifrons | reverse complement strand
GTTGCCCCTAACTCCCCCTATGATGAAGCCGAGGGGCCCTCAAGAACCTGCTGTTGAGCGTCTGCAGGCTCACCACATGTGCCGCCATAATCTGTCCCCTCTCTGCTGTCGTCTGCTGCATCCAAATCTTCTCTTGGGACCTCATGCATACACTGGCTCCTGAGCCTCAGTCTCAGGCCCCCTGGGGCCTCTGGGCTGCACGTCCTCGCCCTGGCCCCCCTCCTACACTGCTACCCTGCTCCTAGTTGCTAGACCTGGAAGAATTTGTACTGCCTGTGTGCCCACTACCCTACTGTCCCGCAGAGTACACCTGCAGCTCAGAATCAGATACACGGAGCATCACGTGCAATGGCTCCGTGGACAGCCCAGTGCCCTCGCACCCTACTGACTGCCCCCCTTCTTATGAGGCTGTCATGGGGCAATGAGGACACAGCCAGGCCACTCTCTTTGATCCTCAGCTTCATGATGGCTCTTGCAGCTGTGAGCCAGTGGCCTCCACTGTAGATGTGTCTGTGGACAGTGGCCTCTGGTGCTGTGAGCTAAGGGCAACATCCCAGGGGCTCCAGCCTGTCGAAGGACTCGCACCTGCTGGAGCTGCAGGGCTCTGTTTGCTTCTGTTGACTACATGCTCTTCCGCTCTATCCAACATAGCAGCCCGGGCTACTGCCTCAGCCTGGACTGTGGCCTACAGGCCCCTTTGAGGACAGCCCCCTGCCACAACAGCCCCCACAGGCTGCCCACTCCTATTCCTGCTCTGCCCCAGGGGCCCCACCCTCCCTGGGTGCCCCCACAGCTTCCTGCAGCTGCCACCAGCTGGAGGGCTGGCCACCCTGGGTGGGACCCAACTCCCCTGAGCCAAGGAGGAGGGTACCCCCATGGAGGCAGCCGCCCAGGTGTGGCCCATGCCCAGCTGTGATCCCTCCCACCCGAGCCCCTCAGTATCATGTTGAATGAGAGTGCTAAAAGTGGGCATCATTGTCGTATTCCCATTCTTGGGGGGAATGCTTTTAACTTTTCCCTTTAAGTGTGATGTTGGCTGTGAGTTTGTCATATGTGGTCTTTATTATTTTGAGGTATGTTGCTAATATGCCTAGTTTGTTGAGGATCATTATCATGAAAGGGTGCTGAATTGTTTATCGAATGCATTTTCTGCATCTATTGAAATGATGATATGGTTTTCATCCTTAATTCTGTTTATATGATTTATCTCATTTATTGATTTACTTATGTTGAACCGTCCTTGCATCCCTGGTGTAAAACCCACTTCATCATGGTGTATCATCTTTGTAATGTGTTGTGCATTCCATTTTCTAGCATTTTGTTGTGGCTATTTGTGTCTGTGTTCATCAAGGATATTGGTCTGTAGTATTTTTTTGTTGTTATGTCCTTCTCTGGTTTTAGTATTAGGCCTTGTAACTCCAGTAAGGCCTTAGGTAGTTCTGTCATCAAAAAATATATAGGCTAGGCAGGAAGCAGTGACTCACACCTCTAATTCCGGCACTCTAGGAGGCCAAGGTGGGAGGTTCACTTGAGGACAGGAGTTCAAGACCAACCTGGGCAGCATAGCAAGGCCCCATCTCTATAAAAACTAAAAAAAAATAGCCAGGCATGGTTGCTTTCCCCTGTAGTCTCAGGTACTTGGGAGGCTATGGTGGGCGGATTATTTGAGCCCATGAGTTAAAGGTTACAGTGAGCTTTAATGAAGCCACTATACTCCAGCCTGGGCAACAGAGCGAGACACTGTTGCTTAATTAAAAAAAAAAATACTGGTTAGGCTGGGCTCGGTGTCTCATGCCTGCAATCCTAGCATTCTGGGAGGCCGAGGTGGGAGGACCGCTGGAGCCCAGGAGTTTGAGGTTGCAGTGAGCTATGATGATGCCACTGCACTCTACCTGGTGTGACAGAGTGAGACTCTGTCTCAAAAAAAAAAAAAAAAAAAAAAAAATACTGGTTAGCTGAAAAAGGTAGTTTCAGCTACTCAAGAGGCTGAGGTGAGGTGAAATCATGAGTTTGAGTCCAACCTGGGCAGTGTAATGAGACACCCTCTCTAAAAATATGAAATAAATATATGTATATATGTCAGAACAACCTGTTTTCTAATAAATAAAAGCCCAACACCTAAATGGCAGGCCATCATTTTAAGAAACTGAAATAGAGGAGTAAAGGAGACAGTATAGTCAGATTCACTGCTTCAGAAAGACCTTTATTAAAACCCAAAGCTAAAGTTCCTATTCAATAATACCCCATGGGAAGTGGTTGGCTGTTGCATACACAGTGTTTTGTATACAATTCCCTCTCTCAGTATTATGTCTGATCTCTTTATTTTTATTTTTATTTTTGAGACAGAGTCTCTCTTGCCCTGAGTAGAGTGCAGTGGTATCATCATAGCTTACTGCTTGCTCAAACCCCTGGGCTCAAGTGATCCTCCTGCATTAACCTCTCGAGTAGCTGGGACTACAGACACAGACCAAGATGCCTGGCTAATTTTTCTATTTTTAGTAGAGAGAGGGTCTTGCTCTTGCTCAGGCTTGTCTTGAACTCCTGACCTCAAGTGATCCTCCTCCCTCGCCCTCCCAGAGTGCTAGGATTGCAGGCCACACCTGGCCTGATCTCTTTTAATAGAAAATTTTCTTTAATGTCCTAAAATAGAAACTTCCAGCCTCAAAGCCTCAAATTTTATTTATTTAATTTAATTTAATTTTTTTAAGCACACAAGTTCTCCCTCTGTTGCCCAGGTTGGCTCCTATGTTTAGGGCTAAAGCAATCCTCCTGCCTCACCCTCCTGAGTAGGTGGGACAACAGCTGGGCAGCACCACACCCGGCTAAGTTTTTACACAACTAATAGTACCTAAATATTATTTGTGTATTTCTCTCAGATGCATATGATAGGACTTCTAGTTTGTTCTTATCTTCCTCTCATTAGTAACCCCCAATCATTAAATGATTTTTTAATGTTCCTTTTTTGGGCAAACTTCTCCCTAACAGAAAGGCAGATATGGTGAAATGAGCAAGTCATCTCCTTTCATTATAATTAAAATAAATATTAAAAGAAAAGTTGTTTTTTCCCACAGGCTTGCACAGACAGGAAAAATTTATGACTTTATTGTTGTGCAATGATTATTGAGCAGGAAGTCACCATTAAACAGGTACTTGGTCCTCGGTTCCCTATCTTAATCCTGCACAGGTTTGTAGTGGTATTCGTTAACACACAAAAGTCATTGCATGAGTATCCCATCTCTATAAAAAAAATTAAATATGATAGTTCAAGTGACCATAGAAACCCCCCCCCCCTTGGACTCTTCTTCCTTAACATGACACAAACATCATGGCTTAATCTCCCAAACATGATTCTTCCACAGTGCAGTACAGGCTACCCAAAGAGGCAGGCACAACACCACTGGCGTCCCCAATTCTCCTGAAAAATGTGTGCCAATGAGCTCTGCAGTGTTCCTCACTCAAAAAAGAGGAACCTTTCTGTCTGGCCTCCTCCAATGGTAGCCCCAGTCAGGAAAAGCAAGAAAATGGCACTAAGAAGCATGGGAGATGGAGGGAATGCACAGTTCTCAGACAACACTTGAACCTGTGACCTCACTGTGTACACATCAGGTGGGGGCACGGACAGGTTTATCTCTGCTGCAGCAGTTCTCAGCCCAGGGCCAGCACTCGTCATGTGTTAGTTGCAGAACAGTCAGGTCACAATGGCCTAAACTCAACACTCCCTCCCCCAAGACAAAGCAACATGGGTGAAATTAACTGAAATTAACTCAAGGCTGCAGAGCAAAGCCCAGTACAGAAAGGAGAGGCCTCTGGGTCTTGGGGCTTTGCACACTGGCTGGAAGCAGATAGCTTTCTCCCCTTTCTTTCCCACTATGTTAGGTAGGAGGCTGTTTCTTTTTCTTCAGTCAAAACTGTTTTATTACAAGGGTATATAGATAGGTGGACAGCATAAAATTAACCTTTCAAAATATTTTTGTCATTGTGAATTGGTAATGACAGTATCCTTTGAAAAAGAAAAGTCTCAAAATTTAACTTCCCTTGCTAAAGGAGCTAAAGTGCTACACTATTCATTAAGCATTAACTAAAGAACAGCAGGGTAACTACTAAGGTCATAAATATTACAAGAAGCATTAGATTGCTGGAGGACGGAAGAATTTAAACAGAAACACCTTAAATTTTCTCAAGTAGGAAAGCAGTTTCTTTCAGGTAATTCAATAACCTGTGATTTGTTAGAAAATATTCCCCCCACAGGCCTCTGATCTCCCTGTGTAAGCCTAATGCCTAGAAACCGAAACAGCTATTTGCTGTTGCTTGTTTCACAGAAAAACATGAATAGGTCAGATGTGTTTTCTACTCAACCCCAGAGGGAGGAAGGAGAATCTGTGGCAAGCACGGAGATGACGCACCCCTAATTACACAGCAAGTGGGAAGAGAGCAGGATGGGTTTTCCAAACAGGACAGGGTCACAAACTCTTCTGTGTGTATGGTGCGGGGGTGGGGTTTGCAGTTAGGTCCTGGCCCAGGGATCCCTCCATCTTGAAGAAAAAGACAGAAGGAAATGCGACCTGAAGACTGTTAGGGGCTGTGAAAGTGAGTAATTCAAAATCTAAGCTCTTGGAACTCTAAATCATTCATATTTTGAGTCTTAAATCAATGGGACTAGGGGGTCCGAGTCAGTGACTGACAGCTGTAACCTAGAGGGCCCTAACCTTGGGTTCCCTGGCTAGAGATTAGCCTTCTTCCCTGCTTACAGTTTTGTAAAATGCTATAAATGACTAAAGCCAGACAGCGGAGACCAATTCTTGTTCACTGCTGATCTTTATAGATTAACTTCCCTCTTCTCTTCCTCACACAAAGACTTGCATTGTCTTAAAATGGAATGTTGAATACACTCTTGTAAATTGCAAAGGAAATAAAACCAGCTTTAAAGAAAAGAAAATAAGCAGCAGGGAAAAGAAAACAAACTGTTAACTAAATTGTTGTAACTTATACAGCAGCCTTATGTAGAAAATGTTGTACCAAACCAGACCCACCAGGCTTTGAACTTCACCCCGCGCCTGGGCACGCCCCTGCCCCCACGTATCCACTCCCGTCCCCCAAAATGCACCTTCCTTCCCTCTGACCTGGCCCCCTCCAATCTCTGCTTTCTCAGTCCTGAGCCCTAACCCGCAGCCCCTGGCCCATATCAGCTCCCCAGCCCTAGGCCCCAGCGCACCGCAGCCCCTGCCCCAGCCCCGGCTCCACGCGGAGCCCCCACCTCCGCTCCCTCTAGGCTGGGAAGTAGAACCGGTTCTGCCGCTGGGCCCAGCTTGTCGTCTGATCTAGCCGACTCTGCCCCTATCCTGCTCTGCGCCCCCTCCCCACACCCCAAGCCGGCCCCACGGTGCCAATGTGTCCCGCGTAGGGTTCCTCACCCGCCACCACAATCTGGAAGTCTTTTCATGCAGTTAGATTATCTTAAAATTTTCCTTCTCTACTTTATACACAAATACAAGAAGAAATCAGGGGCCCTGCTGGTGTCTTATTCAGACACTGGGATTGCGGGTCTTTGTCCCGTTTAACTGATCCATGTTGGTGAGAAGCAGGTGAGAACCGTGCTGGGCAGCAGAGCCTGAGGCCAGTGGCTCCAAGCTGAGGCCAGTCTGGAGGCTGCAAAGGGAGGGACATGGGGCTCCCCTCGGGCTTCTCGGGCAGCCTGCCCTCCCTGCAAGGGGCCTCCTCCATCTGCTCAGAAAAATCACAGGAGTGTGGATTCTGAGAACCGGGACAGTGTCTTGGTTGTGGCAGGCACAGGGTCGCTGCAGTCAGGCTGTAATTTCTATGTATGGAGGAAATCTGGGAAGGTCAGGCTCAAAGAAAGAACAGTTTGGAGTGTCTCCTGGAGAAATCATTTATGGATTGGACAATTTATTTAGGTCAGAACCTTAAACTTACACAAGATGAAAGTTTCCTGCTGGCGAAAATGAAGGACTTGGAGGGAGCGTTTTCACGTTGCAAGGAGGGGTTAGAGGGGTATGTCATGCTTTATCACAAATTCCCAACACCTGGAGGACATCAGGCCCTCTGTCCTGTTCCAGTGTGGCCTGGCCTGGTCTGGGCTCCCCTCCTCTGAGGCAACCGGATCGCTGCAGTGGACACCGAGTCTGGAATTCCCTGCACACACTTGTTAGGCTCTCCAGGAAGAAGGAACAGGGACAGCCCCTTGAGTGAGTTAGACGCCAGTGCTCCTTCTAGCGAGCTGGCTCAGCTAGGGCTGAAATCCAGATCTACGCTGACCGGGCTGGGAGGGAGCGGAGCCCCAGAAGCTGTGGGTAGAACCCGTCTGCCTGGCTCCGGGCGTCCACGCTCCCATCGCTTCCCCTGTCACTCAGGCTCAAGGGGGCGGGGCCTGGAGCAATATCCAATCAGGGGTGCTGGGGCGGGGCCTGTGCACTGTCAGTTCAAACTGGTCGCGGGAAGGAGGCTGCGACCTTCAGCCTCTCTCCAGTCCTGGGTGGGTGACTCCCGCCGCGCTGGCGGGGCCGTGTTCGTCGCTCCGAGAGGCCCCAGATTCCTCCGCCACGGCTTCTGTCGCGCACTGGTCGCGGGATCCTAGAAAGGACCCCGGGACACCCAGAAGCCGGGAAATGGTGAGTGTGCTGGGTCCGATGTCCCGGGACTGTGGAGAGGGGCTGGTGGGAACCGGCCGAACCGGCTGTGGCGGGACCTGGGCCTCCCCGCGGTCCGCTCCCGAGTCTGCGGACCCGAGTCGCCGCTGGCGCAGCTCAGCCCTGGTTCCCTCCGGCCAGCGGGGTGGGGCTGGGCCGGCAGCCGGGCCCCGGGCGTCCTGTCTGCGAGGCGACCTCGGCCACCTCTCTGGGCGGCTCCGCCTGCAGCCCTGCGTGTCCCCAGATGTGCGGTGGCGGCTGGAGGGTTGTCGGGGGAGGGTCCCGACTCCCCGTGGGGCGGTCGCGTGTGTGTAGGGGTCACGCGTGGGCGGGGCTGCGGCCTGTGGGGTCCCAAGTCCCTTTCTGCTGTTAAAAATTAAACTGAGGCCCTTCTAAAAATTAAAGAGTGATTCGTGAATGAGAAACACCCAGTCATGGTTTGTGATTGGTTAACGGAAAAAAGCAACCTCTCTGAAATAATTTTAAAAAGTTTATTCTGGGCCGGGTGCGGTGGCTCACGCCTGTAATCCTAGCACTCTGGGAGGCCGAGGTGGGAGGATCGTTTGAGCTCAGGAGTTCGAGACCAGCCTGAGCAAGAGCGAGACCCCGTCTCTACTAAAAATAGAAAGAAATCATATGGACAACTAAAAATATATATAGAAAAAATTAGCCGGGCATGGTGGCGCATGCCTGTAGTCCCAGCTACTCGGGAGGCTGAGGCAGGAGGATCCCTTGAGCTCAGGAGTTTGAGGTTGCTGTGAGCTAGGCTGACGCCATGGCACCCGGGCAACAGAGCCAGACTCTGTCTCAAAAAAAAAAAAAAAAAAAAAAAGTTTATTCTGATCCCAATATGAATGAAACAAACCTAGCAAGCCTTGGGTAAGTGGTCCCGAGCCGTTGGGATTACAGTTTGGTTTCATACATTTCAAGAAAACAGGAATTGGAGGTAAAATCCTAAATCAATACTTGCATACTTTGGTTTGGCCTCAAAAGGCGGGACATTTCTAAGGGCGCTGTGAGAGTTGGGGGGAAGAGGCTTAGAAATCAGGGTCAGTTTAGGGATCTTTACTTGGCAATTGGTTGAGTGGTGTTAACCTTTGTCTAAAAATTTAGAGTCACTGGGAAGGAATGCTTAAGATACTGGGGTCTATTATCTGTCATGTGATACCCTTCCAGCAAAAAGAGACCTGTTTAACTAGGTTCTATGGCCTGTAAGGCTGACTTAACCCTTGCCTTGCTTGGCCTTAAGTCTTGTTTATAACTTGGTATCTTATTGCCACACAAAGCCTGTGTTTTGTCAGTCTTGTGATCTCTATTTTAATGTTAAAGTTGGTTAGTTGTGTCTAAACTCGAGAAGAAAGGGGTATAAAAAGGCATGTCTGACCTCCCTTCCCATCAAGGATACAAACTCAATTTTAAGGTTTTTCTGGGGTTCCCTTGGCCAAGGGGTGGTCTGTTCAGTCCCTTGGAGGGTTTAGATTTATTTTTAGCTTACAGGTTGAAGGCAGGCTTTGATAACCTGCAGAAGGCGCCAACCCAGATTAAGTACTCCATTGGTGACAGTTATGTAGTCGCTTTATTTGGACTTGTGAAGCCGAAATAAGCAAAAGGATTAGAGTCCACTTTAAAAGAGTTTATTCAGGCGAAAAGCTGGGAACAGGTATTCCAGAAAACACAGATTCCAGAGATATGGGCTCAGTGGTCCGAAGTTAAAAGTTAAGTTCTTGCTTCTATAGCCAAAAAACCAGGATTACAACGTTTTGTATACAAGGCTGGTTTATGAAGTACAGAAGTTTAATTAGTTACAGATTGTCTTTTTTGCCTACAATTCAGTTTTCTGGCTGCTCAGCCTCAGGCACTGCCTTGGTGTGAGCCACCCTGGGCTCCATTTGCAGGGTCGGGGGGTCCCAAGTTTGGGAATGTGCTGACCTGTGGGAGTGTGGGGTCCCCTGTGAACAGGGGTGATGCAGGCTGCCTGCCTGAGCTGCTTGACGGCCTCTTCTTAATTTTAATGAAGTTGAATTTGTCAATATTTTCTATTGGGGCCTACTTTACTTTCTTAGAGACAAAAACATTCCCGACTGTGAACTCACACAATTTGCTTGTAACTTTTAGAAGTGTTCTGCTTTTTTCTTACACAGATGGTTTCCTTTTTTGTGATTTGGCTTGTCTTGTCGTCTCTCTTAGGAGAGTTGCTATAACCTGTAGCTTTACCCTGACCGAGCTGCAGGGGATTTGGTTGTGCATATTTGCAATATGGCTTTCAGGGAGACTTCTTATCTTTAAATTTTTTTAGAGCTGGGATCTGGCTATATTGCTCAGGCTGGCCTTGAACTCCCAGCCTCATGAGCTCTCACCTCACCTTGCTGAGTAGCTGGGACAACAGGCCCACAACACCTGGAGTAGTTTTGCTTCATTTCAATGAAAAACAAGAGAAACCTGTTTGTGGATTTTATGGAATTTAATATAACACTAGATCTATCTCACAGAGGTTATCAGGGGCTATGCAGTCTCCTTTCTAAGGACATATGACATCGTTCCCTTCATTGCATTGATGTCTTTCCACATATACTTCTTGCATTATAATCATTTTATATCCTTTCACTGCCCTTTTTGGGACTTTAAGAAAATTAGTTTTAGAAATTACCTTAGAAATTACCTTAATAGGCTATGTTATCTTTTAAAAATGATTCAATATGTTACTAGTCATTCGAAATGCACTGAGATTTAATTTATGTATAGGGTTTGCATTCTAGAAACTTTCTAAAAACATTACATACGGAGAAAATGCATAAAACAATTGCACAATGAACAGAAATATTGCTGGAACCAGGATTGTGAAAGATAATTTCCTCACTTTTCTTCTTAGTTTTACAAACTGTGTATACATGCTTATGTCAGTGTATTTTGTTTTTGTGTATTTTTTATGCAAATGATATGTGTGATATTGTATGTCAGTTTGGTTTTTTGTGGTTTTTTTTTTTCTCAGCGATGCATCTTCCATAGAATGGTAGTTAATTCACTTTTTTATTGAATAGACCTTATTATTTAGAGCAGGGGGGATTTGACCCAAAAATTGAGCAGAGTTTCCACCTTGTCCTTCCCAGCTCGTAGTTTTCCCTATTTTTTTTTTTTTAACATCTTGACTTTCTGCAGTGTGTGAGATAGCTGGCGAAGCAATATATTACATTTTTGATGATGGTGAGAATTCTTGAACTAATACTACATTATTAACTAAAGCCAGTCTTTTACATTAGGGTTCACTCTGGGTGATCTATAATTCTGTAGGTTTTGACAAGTACGTGTGTCATGTGTCCGTCCCCAGGGTCTTACACGAAGACTTTCACTGCCCCAAATTCCCCTGTACTCCACCGAGTCATCACCCTCCACTCCCTCTAATCCTCCACTCCGCCTTCCCTGGTTGACACTTGTTACTGCCTCTGGAGTTTTGCTTTTCTGTAAGTAGCCATTTCAGACTTGCTTCTTTCAGGTAACAATATATGTTTAAAGTTTCTCCGTGGCCTTATGGCTTAATAGCTCATTTCTCTTCATCCCTGAATAATATTCCACTGGGTGGGTGTACCACAGTTTATCTAATCTCTTATGAATATTGACCTGGGTGTGGTGACTCCTACTTCTAGTCCCAGCTACTCAGGGAGGATTGCTTAAGGCCATGATTTTGAGGCCACTGCAAGTGATATATGGAGACACCCTGTCTCTTAATTAAAAAACAAACTGAAGAAGAAAGGCTTATCTTGATTGATTCTCGTTTTTGACAGTTATGGATGAGACTGCTAAAAGTATTCATGTGAAGACTTTTGTGGGGACATCGGTTTTAAACTCATGTGGGACAATACCTAGGCGTGTGATTGCTGAATCCTGTTAAGACCATGCACACCTTCCTAAGCATGTCAGCCTGTCTTCCCAAGTCCCTGTAATGTTTTCCATTCACATCAGCCGTCAATGAGAGTCCCTGTCGCTTCACGTTTCCCCCAGTGTTGGGTGGGGTCAGTGTTTTAGATTTTAGCCACTGTACCAGGTATTTGGTGATACCTCATTATGATTTTCATTTGCTCTTTTCTAGTGACATGTGATGTAGAGCCTCCTGTTATATGTTTGTTTTCTGTATGTATGTCGTCTTAGCTGAGGTGTATTTCCAGAGCTTTTGTTTTCTTTTTAACTGGTTGGTTGTTTTCTTGAGTTTTAGGAGTTCTTTGTATATTTTCAGTAGTAGTCCTTTATCAGATAGATGTTTTGCAGATATTTTGTCCCAGTCTCCAGCCTATCTTTCATTCTGTTAACAGTGTCTTTTGCAAAACAGTTTCAATTTGACTGAAGTCCAATTTATCCATTTTCTCATGCACAGATCTTGCTGTTGGTGTTATGTGTGAAATCTTCTTTCTTGCCAAGTCCAAGGTGGTCTTGATTTTCACCTGTGTTATCCTCTAGAAGTTTTGAATTTTGCATTTCCTATCTAGGTTAATGATCCATTTTTTTTTTTTTAGTTTAGCTAAAGAAAGTTAAGTCTATGCTTAATTCATTTCTTTCTTTCTTTCTTTTTTTTTTTTTTTTGAGACATAGTCTTGCTTTGTTGCCCGGGCTAGAGTGAGTGCCGTGGCATCAGCCTAGCTCACAGCAACCTCAAACTCCTGGGCTTAAGCGATCCTACTGCCTCAACCTCCCGAGTAGCTGGGACTACAGGCATGCGCCACCATGCCTGGCTAATTTTTTTCTATATATATTTTAGTTGGCCAGATAATTTCTTTCTATTTTTAGTAGAGACGGGGTCTTGCTCTTGGTTCAGGCTGGTCTTGAACTCCTGACCTCGAGCGATCCACCCTCCTCGGCCTCCCAGAGTGCTAGGATTACAGGCGTGAGCTACCGCGCCCGGCCTCTTAATTCATTTCTTTACACGTTAGTCAAGCTGTTCTGTTACCATTTGTTGAAAAGACTACACTATCTCCATTGAATCACCTTGGCTCCTTTGTGAATGATGAGATTACTATATGTGTGTGGGATTATTTCTGCATTCTCCATTGTGTTCTATTGATCTATTTGTGCATTCTTTTCAAAATACCAGATAGGAAGTCTTGTAGTCAGCCTGTTTTCTTAAGTGACCAGATTGGGTCTTTTGTGTTTCTCTGTCTCTGTTTATATATCTATATGTGCAGTGACAAAGCCTATTTGTCTGTTGGGTGCCATATGTGTATGCCCTATAAGTCTGGAAGGTTTTTATTTTCTGGCCTGGTTGAACTAGTAGAAATTCCCTTCCCAAGTTGAATAGAAGAAGTAAGAGGAGACATCCTTGTCTTATGTCTCATCTTTGGGAGAAAGTGCTAGTCTTCCACCTTCAAGTGCGATGGTAACTTTACATTTTTTATGCGTGCTTTATGATCGATTGAGGAAGTTCCCTTGTATTTCTTAGTTTCTTGAGTATTCCAGTCACAAAAGGCTGTTGAGATTTGTCACCTTTTTTACCTCCTTTTCTACATCTATTAGGATGATCTTCTATTTTGTTTGTTTGTTTTGCTGACAGAGTCTTGCTCTGTTGCCCAGGCTAAAGTGCAGTGGCATTAACATACCTCACTGCAGCCTCGAACTCCTGAGTCAAGCGATCCTCCTGCCTACGTCTCCCGAGGAGCTGGAACTACAGGTGTGTGCCACCACGCCCAGCTAATTTTTCTATTTTTTGTCTAGGTGGGGTCTCACTGTGTTGCTCAGGCTGGTCTCAAACTCCTAGCTTCAAGCAATCCTCTCACCTTGGCATCCAAAGTGCTGAGGAGGCTGACTCAGATTTGGTCAAGGAGGGAGTCCTTGAACCCCAGCCTAGTTCTTCCCAGGGCTGACAATAAATCCCTAAATTAGTTAATTAATTAATTTATTTTATTTTTTTGGAGACAGAGTCTGGCTCTGTTGCCCGGACTAGAGTGCCGTGGCGTCAGCCTAGCTCACGGCAACCTCAAACTCTTGGGCTCAAGCAATCCTTCTGCCTGAGCCTCCCAAGGAGATGGGACTGCAGGCATGCGCCACCATGCCCAGCTAATTTTTTCTATATATATTTTTAGTTGTCCAGATAATTTCTTTCTATTTTTTAGTAGAGACGGGATCTCGCTCTTGCTCAGGCTGGTCTCGAACTCCTGGCCTCAAGCGATCCTCCCGCCTCGGCCTCCCAGAGTGCTAGGATTACAGGCATGACCCACCGTGCCCAGCCGAAATCCCTAAAATTCTGGTTCCAATCCTCACATTCCAAGATGCCAACTTCTTCTCTCCAATTGTCATCATTGTCAACTATGTGTCCCCCATGCTACATTTGAAACAATTGCAGTATTGTTTATCATATTTTCAAAGAGCAGTAAATGGCTGTATTTTAAAATTTTTATCATTTGTCTATCTGAATATTTTTCATGAGAGGAAAGCACTTGAGTATCTACCTGAAGCTACAATGTGTAAAATACTTGTACGTAATAATTTGTGATGTTGACCAATGTTTAGACAGAAACAAAATTATTAGGCCGGATGCAGTGGCTCACGCCTGTAATCCTAGCACTCTGGGAGGCCGAGGCGGGAGGATCGCTCGAGGTCAGGAGTTCGAGACCAGCCTGAGCAACAGCAAGACCCCGTCTCTACTAAAAATAGAAAAAAATTATCTGGCCAACTAAAAAATATATATAGAGAAAAAATTAGCGGGGCATGGTGGTGCATGCCTGTAGTCCCAGCTACTCGGGAGGCTGAGGCAGTAGGATCGCTTAAGCCCAGGAGTTTGAGGTTGCTGTGAGCTAGGCTGACGCCACGGCACTCAATCTAGCCAGGGCAACAGAGCAAGACTCTGTCTCAAAAAAAAAAAAAAAAAAGGAAGGAAGGAAGGAAGGAAGGAAAGAAAATAAATTATTAAATGAGTCCTAATGTCACTGAACATAGGCCTGGTTCTTTGCCTCATGAAAGCAGTTCATTTGGATTGTTGTCTTCTCTTCAGTCTGAAAATGAGGCTTTAGTTAACTTGAGTTTGATGTTAGATACCCAGGAGCCACAGCCCTGTGACTTAATAGCACAAGGGTTAGTTAACATATTTGATATAGCTTTGATTTGATCTTGGTTTGTCAAAGATGTTAAAAGGCTGAAAACATCTGATCAAAACAGAATCACAGGTCATTGTAAAATAGCAGTAATTCACTTAACCAAGAGTGATAATCAAGACTTTAAAGGCAATGCAGAAAATTACAGGGATTTAAAAACCATCACTTTTTAAAGCTCAAATTTCTACAAGTAATCAAAAACCTAATGAAGATAAGATAAGAGGCCAGGCAAGATGGCTCACGCCTGTAATCCTAGCACCCTGGGAAGCCGAGGCCGGAGAGAGACCAGCCTGAGCAAGAGTAAGACCCCATCTCTACAAAAAATAGAAAAATTAGCCAGATGTGTTGATGCATGCCTGTAGTCCCAGCTATTTGGGAGGCTGAGGCAGGAGGATCGCTTGAGCCCAGGAGCTTGAGGTTGCAGTGAGGTATGATGATGCCACTATACTCTAGACTGGGTGGCAGAGCGAGACCTTGTCTCAAAAAAAGAAAAAAAAAAAAAAAAGAAGAAGATAACATAGGGATTATTCTAAAACATAGTCTTTGTTTCTTAGGCCAGTTACCAAAAGGTAAAGAGAAACCTTCTGCAGTGTGATTTTTTTTTTTTTTTTCTTACAGGAAACTTGGAAGTCAAACCTGGTGAAAAGGGTACTTGAATTAATCAGACATAAGAATACTGTGTCCAGGGTGATGAGTCAACATTATGTTCTAAAGGAAATAAGAAACTAGAAAACTAGTACCTTGAGAAGGGGGATATGAGACTCTTAGTAACAGACCAAAAAGCTTTCTGTGACCATATTAAATAATTCAGACATACCAAGAAAAGCCAAGTATAGAATTACGTTGTGCTGGAGAAAAACACTGCTTTTCTAAACCTTTAAAGTAAAACATTTTTGGGTCAGGCCACAACAACAGACTTAGAACCAGAGGAGAAACAGGAACCAATGAAAAGTTGAAGGTGAGAATTAACATTTCACCTTCAGCCTTCTCAAGGGGAGAAAAAGCTGAAAGCAGTGAGACATGGCATAAGTTGAACTTCTGGGATATAAATCTTGAGAAGTTTCAAAAGCAGCAGTTTATAGAATTAGAATCAAACTTTTTTTGCAATATTATTAGAAGCAAATCAGTATTTTAAGAAAACCTTGTTGTTTTAACCAAAAAATTTCCTTTTTACCTATAGCCAACTAGATCACATATACAGTTTATGATTTTCTGGTTTTTTCTGAGACAGAGTCTGGCTCTGTTGCTGGGGCTAGAGTGCCGTGGCGTCAGCCCAGCTCACAGCAACCTCAAACTCCTGGGCTCCAGCAATCCTTTTGCCACAGCCTCCGGAATAGCTGGGACTACTGGCATGCGCCACCATGCCCGGCTAATTTTTTTCTATATAGATGTTTAGTTGTCCGGTTAATTTCTTTCTATTTTTAGTAGAGACGGGGTCTCACTCTTGCTCAGGCTGGTCTGCAATGCCTGAGCTCAAATGATCCTCCTGCCTCGGCCTCCCAGAGTACTAGGATTACAGGCGTGAGCCACCATGCCCGGCCAAATTATGAATTTTTTATGAGCCTTATGATAACTTACACAGACCATCCAATTTTCCCTTTCTTAAATAACCATTTTATTTTAGGAAAAAAATGGTTAGGCAAGATCCTTTCTCATATGTGATTATTCTCTTTTCTATTTAACCTTTTTTACCAAAAATAAATTTTTATATCCATAAATTTCTACACATCTTTTTCCTGCTTCACTGGTTCCTTTTTATCTTGTTTTTATTTTCTTTCTAAATCTGTATTTTGAATCAACCTTTAAATAACCTTCAAATTAGACAAAATTATTCTTTTAAATAAAGAACATCTTTTTCTTTATAAAAAGTATATCTTATGTAATTATTTTTGGCTCATTGTATGTATAAAAGCATGCACATTAACCAGGAATTTTAACTCTGAGTAATATAAACCTTAACAAAAACCCAGGAAGCAAGAAATCTTGAATTGTCTGTCATAAGCATTTATCACACATATATTTACCTAATTTATTTATTTTAGCAATTTATGTAGATTCTAGTTGTCATTTCAAGTTATTTTGCTGTTAACCATTTTTATAGCCTGTGAATATTAGATATACAATATGATTAACTGTGCCTTCAATGAAGTCATTTAATATATAAACAAATGGAATATCTAAACACAATTTGGGAAAAGGAAAAGAATTTCAAAACACAGACCAATAAACAATCAAATTATAGTTTTAATTGCTACTTTTAAACTTTAAAAACCTACCAAGAAAACATACATAAGTATTCTAGTAAGACTTGCTATTCTGAATAACGTAACATGTTTTCTAAGTTCTACAAATATAGAAGTTTTTCAACACATTTTATTTAGATATTAACTAATTATCTCTATTTCAAATACCAACATCCCAAAATAAAATTTATTGACATGACATAACCCAACTGTAGAATGAGTAAACCCTTCAACACCAATCCTTAGCATCTCATGACAACAGAAAGTCAAAACGTGATTTACATAGGATCAAGATCAAACTGTTTTAAAGATAATCTGACCTGGTCTGAAGACATTTTCCAACTTAAATGCAAATTTGAGTACATGTAATACTTTCAAAGAGTAAGACCATTTTGAGATTCTCTTTGGATTCTAAAAATAACCATTTTGTTTATTTTAAAATTTATTACTATACAAAAATTAAAAGTTCAGGGATTTTTTTCAAATTTTTAAAGACAAAGGCCTTTGCTGTGGCAATACAATGTACATATATCAAGCAACCTTGCAACCTACACTCACAAAACAAATCAAGAGTGAGCAAGACCAAAGGGAAAACTAAAGCCTCCCAATTTCATTTCAGTTCTCAGAACCCCAGCTCCTAAGGGCAGCTTTAAATCCCTACTAGTACTATTAATATCAGATGATAGAGTGAGTCTGAACCAGATTTTATGTACATCTTTCCACAGACAATAAAGTCAATGGAAGAAATTTTATCTACAACTAGGATTAAGAGACCAAGACCAAAATACCTTTGACTATAAGTTTCTGTTTTTGTGAACCTACTTACGTGACGTTTTACTTATTCTAATTTACTGACCTTTATTTTTGTTTAGCCATGCCTACATTATTACCTAAGGAAGCACCTTAAAGACATGGATATTTTTGTTCATAACTCAGGAGATTTAGCTGTTATCATTATGCCAATAATATTAAATTAGTTTTATCAGAAATTGTACAAACACAGATCATTTTGTTTTGGCTGGGTTTATAGTTTTGTAACCTTTGTATGAACCCCTGACATATTAAAACATCTAGGAGGGACAAGTCATAAAAATGACCACTAAACTCAGGCAAAATTTTATGCTGACAGTTTGAGATATTTTTATTTTTTTAATAAATAATTTTAAAACTATATTTATTAAAGATTATTAAGGTCATAAGAACTTAAAAAGCATTTAGATTTGTTTACTTAATTTATGAGCAAGCATTTATTTATAAGCCAATTTGGTACTATGTAGACACCACATATAATACATATACATACACATAAATATATCTAAAGTTCTTTTCCCTTTTTTATTTTCAGTTTCAAATGAGCTTTTCAGTGTTTATATTAATCTCTAAGTAGCCTTGAATTAGCAGTTTTATCTCAACACTGATAGCTTAGCAACTGTAGATTCAAAGTAGAAAAGAAAATAGAATAACATACTCCTTTTTTTTTTTTTTTTTTTTTTTTTTTTTGAGACAGAGTCTGGCTCTGTTGCCCGGGCTAGAGTGCCGTGGCGTCAGCCTAGCTCACAGCAACCTCAGACTCCTGGGCTCAAGCGATCCTTCTGCCTCAGCCTCCCGAGTAGCTGGGACTACAGACATGTGCCACCATGCCCGGCCAATTTTTTTCTATATATGTTTTTAGTTTTTTGACTAATTTCTTTCTATTTTTAGTAGAGATGGGGTCTCGCTCTTGCTCAGGCTGGTCTCAAACTCCTGAGCTCGAGCGATCCTCCCCCCTCGGCCTCCCAGAGTGCTAGGATTACAGGCGTGAGCCACCGCGCCTGGCCCCATACTCTACATTTTAACTGTATTGTGGCAGAGTGATCACTCGACCTCTGAATTTTCATTGATATAATGTGGCCATCAGTTTAAACGTGTACACAAGAACAGGCCATAATATGTAACTAGCAGGAGTCCTAGAAAACTTGGCATCACTTTGACCTTTCTCATAGCACATTTACATGCCGCACACCAGTAAATACAAGAAGTTTCAAACAGAAGCCCAGAGAACACCAAATCAGACAAGTGCAAATGAACTGGTTCACAAATCGGGTTAAAGTCCAAAAACTATTCCCCCGACCAACAGGGTACCCCAAAAGAAATAAGAACAGAGAGTGGCTTAGTCTGAGGAAAAACCCCAAATGGAAGGGAAGGGAGTTCCCAGTTGTATACATGGGAGCGACTTCCCTACAAATTCCAAATTGAGTCTGTCGGTTTCCTTTCACCAATAAAGCACTGCAGACAGCTGATTCTGTGAAGGGGACGGAAAGGAGAATTAGCCCAAGATGAAAAGATTCTTGGGAGCTGCTGGGACATCCGTGGGTTCCCATCCTGCAGGTCAGGCAGCCATGAGCAGCTGGTGCGGACAGGCGACTGTTCCCTGCTGCAGCCAGCTTCCCTGTCCCTAGTAAATCAGGTGAGCTACGACCATCCAAAACACACAGTCTCACTTTGCGGATCCAGAAATTTGTAACCCAGTGCAGAATCAGCTGCTCATCACCCGAAAGCCAAACATGAGAGGAGGGTTGGTGAAAGGAAAAGCACCTTTTATTCAAGAGCTGGCAACCTGGGAAGATGATGGACTGATGTTGCAAAAGCTGGGTCAGGTTTCTCAGGCTGACTAGAGGGCTTATAAAGGGAACAGAGGCCTGGCAGGGGCTGGCTATGTGCAGGTCAGTATGTCTTGTTGTGGTGGTTAACGCAATAGAATTGAAGGTTAACTGCTCAGCATTTTGCTCCAGCGGGGAGGGGAGGAGTCCCACAACATTGGTTCTATAGTTAGTTGCTCAAGGCCAGTTTCTGGACTTACTAAGCAAGCACACAATTAGGCTTTGTAAAAGAAAGAATTACTAGTTAGCATTAAGATGGAGCTACCCTTACTGTTACACTTTGAACAGTGTGATTGGTTCCAAGATAAGACATCCTTGATTTTTATTTTTTTGTAGTTGTCATGGGTGTTATTTATGTGTTCTTCTCATTAAGACCTTGCCAGAGACGTGATTTGTCAATATTTTCTGCACTTTCATGGCTTGCCTTTTTCCCTCTGTCCATACTATACTCTGATGCACAAACATTTTTCAACATTATTTGTTTTGTTTTTTTTCTTTCACGAGACTTAATATCACTCTGATGCCCAGGCTGGAGTGCAGTGGTTTTACCATAGCTCACTGCAGCCTTGAACTCTTGGGACTCAAGTGATTCTCCTGCCTCAGCCTCCCCAGTAGCGGGCAATACAGGTGTGCATCACCATGCCTGGATAATCTTAAGGCTGGGCCTGATGCAATTTTTACCTTCTCTCCATTTGGCCCTCAGCAATTCATCAATTAAAATTTAGGTTTTCTAACCTCGGTACTGTTTCCCACAAAAGGTTCTACTCATGGGATTCTGTCTCAGTTAAGTTATGACTCTTCTCAGTTGGGTAGGAGAGTCCCATCCAAAATACCAAGCAAGGTTTAACTTTGTAACAAGCATTTTTTTTCTTTTCTTTTCTTGTTTTTAAATGTCTATGTCCTAATCTTGAGAAACTAGCATTTTCAAGAATACAGTCTCAGGATTGCTAATGCTAACATTTTTCTGCACGCTAATTAGTGAGACTTTGTTATAACATGTGCTGCAGATTCATTGTACAAAGAGGCATTAGGGGTGACCTGGGGAGCACATCTTTCTCCCTGGATTCACCAATAAGACATGACTTCCTGTTCACTGTTGCTTTACCCAGCAGTTATATACTAGCACCAGAATTGCAGTATGAGAGGACACGGGTATAGAAAGAGATTAACAGTCTGAGAAAATCATGGAATAAATGCTTAGAGTCACCACCATCATGTAAACTTCTTACCAATAGAGTATATGTCCCCAATGCTGTCAGTCTCCACTATCTTCTACACATATGGGATGTTTCAGGACTCAGTGGCCTTTGAGGATGTGGCTGTCAACTTCACCCTGGAGGAGTGGGCTTTGCTGGATCCTTCCCAGAAGAATCTGTACAGAGATGTAATGCAGGAAACCCTGAAGAACCTGGCCTCTGTAGGTAAGGGTGATGATACTCCTTCACTCAGTGAATTAGAGAACAAGAGTTTCTTGTTTATCAATGCTGTTTTGTGATTTGGAATATGACATGAAATACTTTGAATAAATCAGGCATTGTTGCAGTGTACCATGAACATAAAATCTAATAATTTTTTCATAATTTTATAATAATTCATGACTTTTTTTCTGGGTCTGCAATTTAGGGACAAAATGGAAAGACCAGAACATTGAAGATCAGTACAAAAATCCCAGGAGAAATCTAAGGTAATTTGCACTCACAGGACAAAGCAATGTCTTTAAAGAAAATTTTAGATTATCAGAAAATGTTAAAAACATGCACACAAAACAAATAACCCCAGGGTCAAATTATTTTATTCTCAGAAAATTTTCTCTAAAAATGCATACTTAAATGTGACAAAGATGTTTAATGTCTGAATTTATTTGATAATACTATGCAACCCCATATGATTATTATTTTTTGATAATAAGTATGGCTAGGCCATCTTGCAGAGCTTATTGTCCATTCATGTTCAGATAATCCAGAAAGAGAAGAAAGCCTATGCTGTCCTTGATAATGTTAAAAATGCAAGTGCCACTTATTAACAAATGCAAAATCGTTTATAAATAAACCAGTAATAATGTGCTTCTCATTCTGTACAGAAGTCTTATGGGAAAGAGACGCATTGAAAATCAACAAAGTAGTCAGTATGGAGAAAGCTTCGGCCAGGTTCCAGATCATATCCTAAACAAGAAAACTCCCGGAGTAAAACCTTGTGAAAAGAGTGTGTGTGGAGAAGTCTCCACTGGTCATTCATCTTTGAATACGCACATCAGAGCTGACCCTGGACACAAACCGTATGAGTATCAGAAATATAGGAAAAAGCCACACACACATAAGCAACGTGAGAAAGCCTTCAGTTATCGCTACTCCTTTCGAACACGTGAAGGGCCTCCCACTGGGGAGAAACCCTATGATTGTAAGGAATGTGGACAAACCTTCGTTTCTCTCATAGACTTTCGAAGACACATGGTAAAGCATAGTGGAGACGGACCTCATAAATGTAAGTTTTGTGGAAAACACTTTGCTTCTCTCAGTTTATATCTTATACATGAAATAATTCACACTGGAGAGAAACCATATAAATGTAAACAATGTGGTAAAGCTTTCGGTTGGTACAGTTCTGTTCGAGCACATGAAAGAACTCACACTGGAGAGAAGCCCTATCAATGTAAGCAATGTGGGAAAGAATTCATTCATTACAGTTCCTTTCATAGACATGAAAGGATTCACACAGGACAGAAGCCGTATGGATGTAAGGAATGTAGGAAAGCCTTCAACTGTCCTAGTTCCCTTCGCAGTCATGAAATGACTCACACTGGAGAAAAACCCTATGAATGTAAGGAATGTGGGAAAGCATTTACTCATCGTGTAAGCTTTGAATGTCACATGAGAATACACACTGGAGATAGACCTTATAAGTGTCAGCTATGTGGGAAAGCCTTTTATTCTCTACGATCATTACAAAAGCATGACAGAACTCACACTGGAGAGAAACCCTATGAATGCAAGCAATGTGGGAAAGCCTTCAGCTGTTCCACTTCCTTTCGGATACATGAAAGGACGCACACTGGAGAGAAACCCTATGAGTGTCAGCACTGTGGGAAAGCCTTCAGCTGTTCCAAGTACATTCGAATACATGAAAGGATGCACACTGGAGAGAAACCCTATGAATGTCAGCACTGTGGGAAAGCCTTCCATTATGTCAGTTCCTTTCGTAGACATGAAAGGGCTCACACTGAAGGGAAACCCTATAAATGTAAGTATTGTGATAAAGCCTTTACATCTTCAACAAACTTTCGAATACATGAAATAATTCACACTGGAGAGAAACCCTATGAATGTAAGGAATGTGGAAAAACCTTCATTCGTTCTAGTTCCTGTCAAAAACACGAAAGAACTCATACTATTAATATATGAGAAAATCCAGTTAACATAAGGAATTAGGAAAACATTCAGTTGCCCAGTTCCTTTTTTTTTTTTGGAGACAGAGTCTTGCTCTGTTGCCCTGGGTAGAGTGGTGCAGTGGTGTCAATCACAGCTCACTGCAGCCTCAAATCCAAGGCTCAAGCAATCCTCTTGCCTCAGCCTCCCAAGTATCTGGGACTGTCAGAGTGTACCATGACACCTGGCTAATTTTTCTATTTTTTTGTAGAGATGGGGTCCCATTCTTGCTCAAGCTGGTCTCAAAGTCCTGAGCTCAAGCAATCCTCCCACCTTGGCCTCCCAGAGTGCTAGGATTACAGGCGTGAGCCACTGCACCCGGCTGTCCCAGTTCCTTTCAAGCACAGCAGAGAAGAGTAGAGAAAGACCTCATGACATAGTTTACTTTTCAGTTGGGAAAAGAGATGATCTGTGATAGGACAATAAAAGCTAGAGTTGGAGTTGAATGATTGATTCCATGATGCAATTCAACAATAGCTCATCTTACATGAGGAAGGCATTAATCACATTTTAGTCACCATACTGGGTGACAGCCAGGTTAATATGGGTTGTGTGGACACTTGCTTGCAGCCCAGTTTCTCGATTCCTTGCCTTGGCAATCAAGAGTATCTTCAAAATCACTTGACTTTTATTTGCTCAGAGGTGTAGGTTTCCAGAGATGTCCCCAGAAACCTCACATTAAAGACTTATTTGTGGTAAAAAAATGAAATTGAGCTGAAATGAACAAAGGAAAAAAATTGTTTTAAGACTAACAAATGAATCTGCAGTTTGGTTTCCTTTCAGGTATATTAATGTCTTTACCAGCAAGCTAATTTAGACTGTCACAGCTGTGAATATTCTCTCATGCCTTACTCCCCTACTCAATAGATTGAATTTACGTAAGGTGTGATTTGTATTGGAGGCATCTTTGTTTTACTGGTAGTGACTCTGGTTCAGCATCACAGCTATAATGCCACCAACAAAACCAACTAGATGGGAACTTGTTTCTCTTCTGCATTGTGTAGTGACCGGTCTCACCCAGAACTTTCATGTGGGAATAAGCACCGTCATTTTATCAGGAATTTTAGAATGTGTCCTGTTATTCACAGCTGAATATAATATCTCAGCTGATTTTTAACTATGTTTGATTTTATGTGAATAAAAATAATATATGTCTTTATAGCTACCAAGATTTGTGTACATATTTCTTAGAAATAATTATTTTTTTAACAACTTTATACTACCAAATGTTATTCTCCTTTTCATTTCCTGACAAGGCATATTAAAATGTCTCGTTGCCTGAGACTGCAAACTGGTACAACCTCTGTGGAAAGTAATGGGGCGATACCTCAAAGAGATACAAGTAGAACTACCATTTGATCCAGCACTCTATCCAAAAGAACAAAAGACATTATTCTATAAAAAAGACAACTGCACTAGAATGTTTACAGCAGCACAATTCACAATTGCAAAGATGTGGAAACAACCCAAGTGCCCACCAATACATGGACTAATAAAATGTGGTATATGTATACCATGGAGTTCTACGAGGCCACAAAAAACAACGGTGATCTAGCACCTCTCTTATTATCCTGGATGGAGCTGGAGCCCATTCTACTAAGTGAAATAACAAGAGTGGAAAAACAAGCACCACGTGTACTCACCATCAAATTGGTATTAACTGATCAACACTTAAGTGCACATATAGTGATAACATTCATTGGGTGTCGGGCAGATGGGAGGAGGAGGGGATGAGTATATACACACGTAATGGGTGTGGTGCGCACCCTCTCAGGGATGGACACGCTTGAAGCTCTGCCTCGGGTGGGGCCAATTCAATATGTAAATATCTGTACCCCCATTATATGCTGAAATAAAAAAAAATTAAGAAAACAATGTCCCATTGCCATCATGGATCAGATCAAGTTTATATCATGTGAGTTGGTATTGCCATGGGCTTAAAACTTCAGACTTTTTTTTCCTCCTGGAAATTCCCAATCTTTCCTTGACTCATAATGCCAAAGGTTAAATCATGCTGTTGTGAGGGCACTATTGTCAAAGATCAGCAGTACCATAGTTGCTGTCAAACAGGGTATAATAAATTGCAGTAACAAATGTGACTGCAGCCCTAACTGATTTGACTGTGGGATACATCAATAAGAGGTTCCTCTTTTTTTTTTTTTAAGAGACAGGGTAAGACCTCTGTCAGTACAGTGGCAGGATAATAGATAATAGTTCACTACAGCCTTGACTTACTGGGCTTAAATGATCTTCCTTCCTCAGCCTCCCAAGTAGCTTAGATTATACACACATGCCACCATGCGCAGCTATTTTTTTTTTTTGAGCTGGGGTCTGACAGTGTTGCCCAGGTTGGTCTCAGCTAATTCAGAAGTTGAGGTAGGAGGATTGCTTGAGCCCAGGAGTTCAAAGTTGTATATATTGAGCTATAATTGTGCCATTGCACTCTAGCCTGGGCGACAGGGCAATACCCTGTCAGACCCCAGAGAAGTAACATATGGCATATACAAAATCTTTTGAACACTACTTTTATGTTTTTAATAAAAATTAAGCTTAGTTCTCAAGAACTACTGTAATGAGTAAACAATTCAGGTGGACACAGAAAGGAGAACTATGGCAACTTGTGAATAAGTGAATGGCAAAAAAGAATTTTTGTGATATTCTATATGTAAAAATTATAAGCTCTCTAAGTCTGTTACGTAATTTATATAATGTGACCATATATCATGGTTTACCAAGGATAGTTCTTTAAAATGCCTTTATCCCAGCACGTTTTCTAGCAGCCACTTCATCATGGGTATTTAATAAATATATATATGGATATCATTACACATTAAAATTGGTTTTTAAATTCAGTGAGATTTTTAGGAAAGTTCCAATCTCAGCATGTTATTACAATTTTAAGCTGTGCTCATTTCTCCAGTGTTCACTGAACATCTTTCGTAAAATGAGGTGCAATAAAGATGTCAAAGGTATAATTTGTCATGACAGAATTTCTAATCTATAACATCTATGGAGTCTGTACTTCCTAAAATTCATTCTGTTTTCGATTTTCAATGATACTTTTTTGTAATTCTATTTTTCCTAATTTCAATAATTTTCCCTGTTACATTTCTTAAATCAGTTTTTGTTCCTTCATGTAATCATTCAGGTACCTCAGTGTCCCTTCTATCTGGCATTCTGAAATCAGACCTCTCTCCTGTTCAGTCTTCCTCACCATCTGCTACTTGATAAAGTCCTATGCAATTACAGCGGCCAAAGGCCTCTTTAATGGACTTCCTTATATTTACTCCTTGCCCCGTCCTGAATTTAGTCCCTCCAAAATGTATACTTAGAAGCCTTAAACCCCAGCGTGATGGTATTTGGACATGAGGCCTTTAGGAGGTGACATAAGGTAATGGGGGAGGATCCCCATGTTGTGATTGTCACTTGAGGACTCAACTGAGAAGTCATCCACTCACAAGCCAGGAGGGAGGCCTTCATCCAGAACCAACTCGGCTAGATCTTGGACTTCCCAGGCTCCAGATCTGTGAGAAAGAAATACCTGCTGTTTTAGACACTCGTGGTATTTTGTTGTGGAAGCCAGAGCTCAGATGCCCCTGTAGTCTCATTTCCATCATTAATCACGGTGTTCTGTGATCACTGCATACGGATCTACCTGAAACGGCCCCAAATCCTGCACTTTTGCTCACCACTCTGTCTTTACATGTTATTGATTCTAACTTAAGTACTCTAACATTTGACATGGTACAAGCAGGAAATGGGTAACACACTCACTGTAGTAAGAGAAACTGATGGAGCTAATGTTTACCAAAGTACTGATAGTACTATAGGAAGCCCACATGGCTTAGGGAAAATGACCAGGGCAGCAACAGCAGGGAGCTAAGAGCATCACTACGCCTGAAAGAGCAACAGGAAGGAGCAGTCACCAGGCCCCAGGGAGACCCTAAGCTTCAGCAGAGGCCAATTCAGCAGGAGCTGTGCCCTGTAGCAGAGGAAAGCAGGACTGCCAACCCCTCAGGACAGCAGGGTGGCAGCCAGGGGAATAAAAACCCTCACTTTTCTTTCTCCCATTTACTCATTTTCTGCTGGCACCTCCTATGAGCTGAACCAATCAGAATCCAGAGGCCGTGGAAGCCTGACTGCTGGGCTACTTGCAGGTCAGCTTTGTGGGGCACAGAGCCAGCTGCAAAAACAGAGTGGACCTAACCTGCAAACAGGTATCTTGAGCACATGGGTTACTTTATAAGTTTTCACAGAGACTCAGATCAAGTACCGTATCATTGGAAAATTATGGTATAACTTTTGAAAACTGCCAAGATCCTCAGCTCCCTCCTGTTCCTAGGTGAGGAGACATACGCAAACCTTACCTCAAACCCGAGGTAGGAAAGAGGCCAAAGAGAGAATGACAAATCTAGTTCCTCAGAAATACTTAATAGAGAATTCACAATGGAATTTACGTCTTGGGTGCCCACATGATGAATTCCTGTGTCAGTCCTGCAGAAAGTATCCTGTATATAGCGAGCCTTTAGAATACAGAATGTGCACCTAGTCACATCTTGGGACTTTCCGAAACTCGTGACCACTGGGGAGCATAGCTACTCTTCTTCATGAGGGATTTATCTACGCTACGAGTGTTGCTGCAGAACAGTCTGATACGCAGGAGTGAAACGTCAGCCATCGTGGCAGTTTCACTTTAAGATGGTATCACTTTCATCGTGCAACAGGCTGTTTTCCTACACTCCGCCCCTGGAAACGGGCCCTTCCGCTCTCTCCTGCCCACCTTTTCTGCAATAGTCCCTGGGCCTACAGGGAGGGTGCTGAGATTGTATAGTTTTAGTAGTACGTTGGCTCCATTGGATGTAGGTGCTGCAGCCATAGTTAAGATGAGAACAGAACAGTAAATAACATGTAAGGGTTACCTCTCAAATGGAGAGGTTTCATTCACTTGGTGGGTATCGGCCCAATAGACACAGCCAAGTTGGTTATAGCAAGGGGGTATTATTACCTGGCCCAAGTAAGGATCATACTGTGGACAGTTCCCAAAGCAGTGGGTCCCCAAACAAGGGAAGGGGCGTAGCCTGGTTTTCTACTCAAACAGTAGTGAGATCTGACTGGATCTTGCAATGAGGTGATGTGAGGACACGTGGTCTTACTGGGTCCTGCCTTGGGGTGATGCCAGGCCTGGATCTGATTGGATGCTGGACGATGCCATGTGTGTCTGCTTCTCAATTCAGCCCCTGCTCCTCAATCTAAGTACTTAAGTTGTGCCCATAGATGCAGGTTTGGTTCATCTGGACACGATCAGGTCATGGGACCTTCAATCTTGGGGTCCATGGCAACTGAAAAACAGCTCCCAACTTTGTTACATAAAAGTTGAGCCAGATTGGTCTGGTGTGGGTACGTGAGTATAAAACCTAAGGCAAGCAGCAGCTTCTGCCACCAGGTTGCCCAGGACCCCCACAAACTATAAGACCAATCAATCACGGGGAAGGTTCAGTCTGAGAGACTAGGCATGTGGGGTTTTCTGTGATTGGATATGGTTTGTTTAGTCCTCCCAAGTCCCATTCAGGTGATTTTCCTACACCCTTTAATAACCAAGTACTAGAAACACTGAATAACCACTATTTCTTCCCATTCAATGGTCATAAAGCAAGGACTCCCAGAATACAATGGGGCTGTGTACAACCATGTCTTTTCTAAAAAGGAGGTTCATTTGAGCCTACAAGTTCAAGGTTAAAGTGAGCTATGGTTACGTTACTGCACTCTATCCTGGGTGGCAGCAACATACTGTCTCTATATGTAGATGTTATACAGGAAAGGTGGTGGGCACCTTTAGTCCCAGCTACTCAAGAGATTGTGGTGGGTAGATTGGGTAAGCCCAAGAGGTTGAGTCCTGCTTGGGCAATGTATATGGTGAGATAGCTCTAATATATGAAATGTATATATATGTCAGAACAACCTGTTCCTTCCTACTAAAAACCAAATACCTCCCTGGTGTGCTGCCTCACACCTGTAATCCTAGCACTCTGGGAGGCTGAGGTGGGAGGATCACTTGAGGTCAGGAGTTTGAGACCAGCAAGAGTGAGACCTTGTCTCTACTGAAAATAGAAAAACTTGCCAGGCGTGGTGGTGCACTCCTGTAGTCCCAGCTATTCAGGAAGCTGAGGCAGGAGGATTGCTTGAGCCCATGAGTTTGAGGCTGCTGTGAGCTAGGCTGACACCAGGGCACTCGAGGCCGGGTGACAGAGCAAGACTGTCTCAAAAACCAAACAAGCCCTTAAGTTCCTATTCAACAACACCTTATGAGAGATGGCAACACTACATATTTTATACAATTCACGTGCACAATGAATTTTATTTCTAATCTCTTTTCACTGCCTCAGTCTCCTGAATAGGTGGGACTACAAGTATGCGCCACATTTTCACACAACATCTTGGATTACATAAAGTGACCAAACTTATGAATTATTGGTATTCCTGAGGGGGAAGAGAGATCAAAAATGTTAGAATACCTATTTAAGGAAATAATTAGCGAAAAGTTCCTAGGACTAGCAAGAGACTTAGACATTCAGATACCAGAGACCTAACGATCCCTAGGCAAAAATATTGCAAAAGGACTTCACCACAGCATACACAGCATATTATCACCAGAATGACTAAAGGTGAAGTGAAAGCAAGAATATTAAAATTAGCAAGGGAAAAGCGTCTAGTCACCTATAAAGGAAACACCATGAGAGTGACAGCAAATTTCACACCAGCAGCCTTACAGGCCAGAAGAGAATGGGATGGCAATTTCAAAGTGTGAAAGAAAAAACTCTCAGCCAAGAATTTTTTTTTTTTTTTTTTTTTGAGACAGAGTCTCACTCTGTTGCCCGGGTAGAGTGCTGCGGTGTCAGCCTAGCTCACAGCAACCTCAAACTCCTGGGCTCAAGCGATCCTCCTGCCTCAGCCTCCCAAGTAGCTGGGACTACAGGCATGCGCCACCATGCCTGGCTAACTTTTTCTATATATTTTTAGTTGTCCGGTTAATTTCTTTCTATTTTTAGTAGAGATGGGGGTCTCACTCTTGCTCAGGCTGGTCTTTAACTCCTGACCTCGAGCAATCCTCCCGCCTCGGCCTCCCAGAGTGCTAGGATTACAGGGGTGAGCCACCGCGCCCGGCCTCAGCCAACAATTTTATATCCTGCCAGAATAAAGCTTCATAAATGAAAGCATAATAAAGTCTTTCCCAGACAAGCATATGCTGAGGGAATTTACTACTACTACACAGGCCCTACTAGAAATGTTCAAAGGAGTGTATACTTGCAGTGTTTTAGGAGAGGAAAAAGCAAAGAAAAAAAAAAAGGAGTGTGAAACATGGAAATAAAAGGTCAATATTCACCATCACAAAAGCACACAAAAATATACAACTCACAGGTCTTATTGAACAATCACACAAAGGAGGAGGAGAAATGAATTAAATGACAACATGACAGAAATTCAGCAAACTATAAAGACAAAAAGAGAAAAAGAAACAATTCATAAAACTAAAAATCAACTCACAATATGACAAGGACAAAGCCTCACATATCATTAACCTTGAATGTAAATGGATTAAATGCTTTATTTAACATATATAGATTGGTAGAGTGGATTTTAAAAATGATCCAATTATATTCTACTTAGAAGAAACTCACCTTACCCACAAAGATACATATAGACTGAAAATAAACAGGTAGAAAAAGATACACCACACTCCAACACAAACATTAATACATTTAGAAGGACTTAGAGGAAAATTTACCTGAGGCTTCCCTATCTCTGCTTCTATACTGTGCTATAACTCTAACCTCTAACTTGCACTTTTTACTGTTTACTTGAATTAGAAGATATTACAGGAATCAATCTGAGTCCAAAACTTTTTATCCTATGGTGGCCTACTAAGAAACTAAAGGAACTAAAATTCTCTAACCTAGCACAAATTAAAATGAAATCCGTAACACCGTCTACATCACACCAGGCTATGTGCACTAAACCATACCCATTAAAGGGAGGTCATAAAGAACTGCAAAGATTCTAGAACTCCTCAAGGAAGATATTTATACAATTGGCATTTCAAATAACTTTAATAGTTCAGTATGGCCTGTCCTAAAACCAAACAGAAGATACAGATGAACTATTGATTATAGAAATTTAAATAAAGCCTCACCTAAAATGCCAGGAGCATTACCAGATGTGGAAGTCATTAATAAGATCACTAAATATAATGGCAAATACTATGTGACTATGTTCTTTGCCATATCAATAAAGAAAGCCAAGAATATACCACCTTTATGTGGGAAAGCAAGCAATAACAATTTAAAACGTTACCACAAGGATATTTAAACATTCCAGTAATAGCTCACTGTATTTCATCATCATACATAAACCAATCAAAATACACATCACTAATGATATCATACATAGATGACATTATAATGGTAAAAAATGACCAGCAAAAACTTAAACAAGGAAATTCCAATTAATAACACACTTAAGATTGCTGGGACAGACTATTAATATAGACAAAACCACAGGCCCACACACCAATTGCAAATTTGTAGGAGTACAATGATCACCAGAAGAGAGAGAAATCCTGAACACAGTAATAGATGAAATAAAAGCCCGTAAGGCATTAAAGAAACAGAAAGATTAATAGGTTTATTTGGACACTAGAGGTAGCACATGCCTTAGTTAAACAACATCCCGAAACCATTATATAACTAGGAAATCACAAAACTTCCCACAGGGACAAGAAGAAATACAAGCACTTGCAATGCAAAGGCTACATTGCCACATTCCAAACTTTACATTACCCATCTCCAGATCTGCAACCTAGGTTGGAAATTCTGATGAGGGATGAATATGGAATTTGGTCATTATGGTGGGGAACCTGTGGCCTCAAGGCCACATGTGGCTCTCCAGATCTCCAAGTGTGGCCCCTCCACTGAACCCAAACTTCACAGAACAAAGCCCTTTATTAAAAGGATTTGGTCTACGAAATTTAGATTCAGTCAAAAGGCCAAAACCTGCCCCCAAACCGCAGGTTCCTCTCCCCAGTGGGAACAACTCTAATAACAAATACAGCCCACTTGGAAAACACGTACCGCTTACATATGAAGCCCTCAAACACATTGAGCCTCTGACTGGCAACAATAACATTATAATTAAATGCCATATGCCTCTCCTTCACTGGATAAAATCGAGTCCTGAACAACTGCCAGGTATCCAAATTGATCCAAAGCTACTCACACGGAAATGGTACATACAAGGTCAAGACTCCAGCTTTTAAGGGTCAACCAGGTCTCCTCACTAAGGAGATTGACAAGACTGTAATAGACTTGCTGGAATTTATTCCAAGGACAGGGACAATCCATACCAACATAGGAAAATGGGGCCTTGACTGGTCTAATGTCTTGCCTAACACCTACTTTACAGATGGATCGGCTTCTATGACCCAAGGCCAGACTCAACAGATGGCCGCAGCACTCAGGCCCCAGGACAAAATAACCCTGACGGAGTCAGGTCAATCACTCTCTGCACAACACACAGAACTGATTGCAATTGTTCTAGCAGTCACACACTCAGAAAAATCAAAAGAAAATATATATATTTACAGATTCATGGGCAGCTGCAAACAGCATAGCCCTGTGGTCACACAAATGGAAACAAAATAATTTTATTTATTTTTTGAGACAGGGTCTCTCTCTGTCATCCAGGCTGGAGTGCATTGGCACGATCATAGCTCGCTGCAACCTCAAACTCCTGGGCTTGTAGTAATCCTCCTGCTTCAGCTTCCCAAGTAGCTGGGACAACAAGTGCCTGCCACCACACCCGGCTAATTTTCTATTTTTTGTACAGATGGGGGTCTCGCTCTTGCTCAGACTGGTCTCAAACTCCTGAGCTCAAGCAATCCTCCCGCCTCGGCCTCCCAAAATGCTAGGATTACAGGCGTGAGCCACCCAGTCCAGCTGTTAGCACATTCTTTACACAAAATGAACAAAGAAAAATGACTATATTGGACAAGTTTACCAATAAAACATATACAAAACCAAGTTATTTTTCCAATGTGGCCACTTGAAACACCAGAAGACCTTCTAAACTTTTATTTTGAAGATGTAGAGAGCACAACATATAGTTTAAATCAACTGACTGGTGGGAAACACTAGGAATGAAAATAAATGTGGATAAAGCCACAACAAATTAAGTAGTCCAAAATCTAGTCTCATTTGACACTCAAGGCAAGTTTCTGCCACCTATGAGCCTATAAAGGATCAAAAACAAATTATTGACTTTTAAGATGTAACGGTGGTACAGGCATCGGTTAAATATTCCCATTTCTGAAGGGAGAAATCGGCCAAAAGAACTGGCAAAAGGCCCCATGAAAGTCTGAAACCCAGCAGGAAAGAACTAAATCTTAAAGGATCAAAAATGATCTCCTCTGACTCCATGTTTTGCATCCCAGGCAAGCTGGCACAAGGGGAGGGCCCTGAAGCCTGG
The DNA here is from genome assembly GCF_041146395.1 of Eulemur rufifrons. Taxonomy (NCBI): domain Eukaryota; kingdom Metazoa; phylum Chordata; class Mammalia; order Primates; family Lemuridae; genus Eulemur; species Eulemur rufifrons. Next base: position 24,207 of record NW_027183165.1, on the reverse strand, counting down.
GCAGCACTGTCCCTGTGGATTTGCTGGGCACCGTCCACACAGCTGCTCTCACAGGTTGGAGCTTTGAATCTGTGACTTTTCCAGGCTGAGGATGCACAATGCCAGTGGCTCCACTATTCTGGGGTCTAGAGGGTAGCGGCCCCCTTCCCACAGTTCCACTAGGCAGTACCCCAGTGGGGACTCCACGTGGGGCTTCTAATGCCACATTCCCCCCAAACCCCACACTGCCCTGGCAGAGGCCCTCTGCAGGGGTCCACTCCTGCGGCAGCTTCTGCCTGGGTACACTGGCTTTCCCGTGTATCCTCGGAAATCTCGGTGAAGCTGCCAAGTCTCCGTCATGCTTGCAATAATGGGGATCCAATTTTGACATGCGATTCGGAGGGGCCAAACATCCAAACCCTATCACCTAGATCACCAAAGTAACTTTTACTTCTAAATTGCTGAAACTCACAAATTGCAGCTTTCCTTTTCTACTCAGATGCAGAAAAGCATCAGGACTCAAATAGGCTGCAACATCGCTGCCTTCCAAAAGTGGTGGCCTTGCTGGATCATGCACACTCTGGATACGGACTCCTGTATCCTCTTGATGCTGCTCCTTGGGCTCTTTGTAAACTTCCACAGTCAAGGATAACAACGTCGAAGTTTTCAGCCATGTCCTGTTCATCTCCCTCATCCTGTGCTTCCAGTGTCCCTTACCTTCCCTGGCCATCCCAACAGTGCCCGCTCACTTTGGGAAATCACATTGGGCGTCAAGTTGATGGCAGTGTTTCTCCTCTGTAGCCAAAACTATCCCTGTGCATTTGGCCTTCAAGGGAGAAGGATGTTGCTGTGGCTGGATTCAGGAGCACCTACCTCTGTACTGCCATCTCCCCCTTCATCCAGGTGATGCTCTAGAAGGTCTGACAGCCAACGATGGCATCTTCACTCATGTGGATACATCATCTGAGTCTGGACATGTCATCTCTACACACAGTGAGGGTTTGGTCACTGATGGCTGCTCTGTCCTGTGGTACCTGGGTTTTGAGTGTAATTTCAAACAGGCTTTTCTGAAGAGGAGCTTGGTTGGCATCTTCAAGGAAGTGATTGTTCAATGCCACTGTATAAGATATGAAACTAACTTCTGCATGTTCCATTTTATTATACAGTGCTGGTAACAAGACTGTTGACAAATTAGCATCAACAGGATATTATCTGAGCAATAATATGACTGGACTGGAAATTATCATCATTTAGGTTTACCCACACACTCCACTTTTTCTGCCTCTTACCGAATAACTATCATATTAGGACGAGTAAGGGAGAATTAAGTTCACATCCTAACAGCATTCAATACACATAAATAACTCATTTCCTTGCATAGCAACCAAAGCACTGGAAACAAACACAAATCCTAAAAAAGTTTTTCTGAAAACCCTCTTACTGATACATCCCACAGTCACTTAGGGCTTGTGGTCATATTTATTAATAGAATTTATTACAGCCTCTTTGGCAACATGTATGGTACTGGTAGTCTTTGGCAACAGGACACCCATAACAGCATGATTTAACTTTTGGGACCATGAAAGAATAAAAAATAATGATCAAGATAAAAATTATAAGGATATGAGCATGAAAAGTAAAATTTCCAATAAGAAAAAGATGCCTAAAGTTATATGCACATGGTAATATTAACTCACATTGTCAAATGAATAACTTGATAACATTATAAACTCAACCTCATCCATGATGGCAATGGAACATTTTAATATATATGCTCAGCAAACAAAAAAGAGAATAACATTTGTTAGTATACAAGTGTTTAAAGTTAATAAAGTCAATTATTACAGGCATAACTGACTCATGCCTCTAATCCCCAAGGTTCAGGAGGCTGAGACATGAGGATCTCTTGAGTCTTGAGACCAGGAGTTCGAAAACAGCCTGGGCAATATAGTAAAACCCCATCTATATAAACGTGAAAAACATTAGCCTGGCATGGTGTTGTGTACCTGTAGTACCGGTACTGGGAAGGCTTAGATAAGAGGATTATTGAATCCAGAAGTTCAAGTCCACCCTGGGCAACACAGTGAGACCCTATCTCTCAAAAAATAAGTAAAAATATGTGACCAAAAAACTAGATATTGATTTTAATCTCATATAAGAAAACAAAATTGAAAATGAACTGAGGCATTATATTCAGCTGTGAATAACAGGACACACTCCAAATTTCCTGTTAAGAGGAAGGTGCTTATTCTCACATTAAAGTACTGGGTGAGACAAGTCACTGCACAGTGCAAAGGAACAAGGTCCCATCCAGTTGGCACTGCTGGAGGCATTGTGGTTGTCATGCTGACTCAAGAACAGAGTACAAAAGTTCTTGTAATACAAATTATCCCAATACCAATCCATTCAACAGACTAGGATAGGTGAGCAGGAGACACTATTGCCACTCATAACAGTCTGAATAAGCTCGCTGGTAAACACATTATAATTCCTGAAGGTAAGTCAAAACTGGGGATAGAGATCTATAATGTGGAGCCACCAGGGACTTTTAGAGAAACCTACACTTCTGAAAACATAATGGTAAAGTGATTCTGAGGATACTCTTGAGATGGGCAAACTAAGGAATTATAGGAAAATGGGGCTGGAAAAAGTGTCCCCACAGCCCTATGAATCTGCCTGTCTCCCTGCATGGTGCCTCCAAAATGTGACTAATCCTCATGTCTGTCTTCAAAATCTCACAGCACAAAAGCTACTGGTGAAATGTATCATGGAATCATCCAACAAAGCTCTAGATTTTATTGTCCTGTCACAGGTCTCTCTTCTAAACTGAAGAGAGGCAATTATATCACAGGTCTTTCTCCACCCTGTTCTTCTGTGTTTGAAAGGAACAACCGAATGCTGTCCAGTCCCTTACATTGGCTGGATTTCTCTCATATTCATAGCATAACTTTTTTATGTCTTGAACAGACACTGGACTGACCGAAGGCTTTCCCACATTCCTTACATTTATAAGGGTTTCTCTCCAGTGGGAGTCCTTTCATGATTTTGACAGTAAGAGAAACTACTAAAGGCTTCCCCACGTTCCTTACATTTGTAGGGTTTTTCTCCAGTGTGACTTCTTTCACGTATTCCAGTGTATGTGGAACTGGTGAAGGCTTTCCCAGAAATCTTATATTCATATGGCTTTTCTCCAGTGGGAGTCCTTTCATGGATTAGAACGTCTGTGGAACTAAAGGCTTTACCATATCTTACATTCATAGAGCTTCTCTTTAGTGAGTCCTTTTATGTCTTCGAAAGCAAGTAGAATGACTGAATGCTTTACCACATATCTAACACTCATACGGCTTTTCTTCAGTGTGAGTGCTTTCGTGACAGTGAAAGGAAGAGGAACTATGAAAGGCTTTACCACAATGCTTACATGCATAGGGTTTCTCTCCACTGTGACTCCTTTCATGGATTCGAACGTATGTGGAACTAAAGGCTTTACCACAGTGCTTACATTCATAGGGTTTCTCTCCACTGTGAATCCTTTCATGATATCGAAAGGAAGAGTAATGACGAAAGGCTTTACCACAATGCTGACATTCATAGGGTTTCTCTCCACTGTGACTCCCTTTATGTTTTTGAAATGAAGTGGGAGAACAGAAGGCTTCCCCACGTATCTTACAGTTATAAGGTCCATTTCCAATGTGCCTTTGCACACTTGGCCAACAGAAAACGCTTTCCCACATTGGTTACACTCATACAGCTTCTCTTTAGTGTGAGTCCTTTTATGTCTTCGAAGGGAACTGGAGTAGCCGAACGCTTTACCACATATCCTACATCCATACGCTTTCTCTCCAGTGTGAAGTCTTTCATGTACAAGACACGGATTGAGAGAAGCAAAGGCTTTTCCACATAATTCACATTTATAAGGTCCACCCCCACTGTGCATTACCGTGTGTCTTTGAAAACGTGTGAGATAAACAAAGGTTTTTCCACCTTCCTTACAATCATAGGGTTTCTCTCTAGTGGAAGGCCATTCGCGTGTTCGAAAAGAGTAGCGATAACTGAAGTCTTTCTCACGTTGCTTACGCGTGTATGGCTTTTTCCTATATTCCTCATACTCGTACGGTTTGTGTCCAGGATCAGCTTTCATGTGACCGTTAAGGGTTGAATGACCAGTGGAGACTTCTCCACACATGCTGCTTTCACAAGGTTTTACTCCAGGAGTTTTCTTGTTCAGCATGTGAGCTGGAACCTGGCTGAAGTTTTCTCCACACTCACTACCTTGTTGACTTTCAAAGAATCTCTCTGCCATAAGACTTCTGTAGAAAATGAGCAGCATTATTAAGGATTTATGATTTTATATTTATTAATAAGTATTTCACTTGAATTTTTACCATGGTTAAGGAAAGTGTTTGAATGTGAATGGACCACAAGCTTTGGAAGATGGCCCACCCATACCAATTAAAAAAAAAAACAATATTCACATGAGGTGTCTTAATATGATATCAAATTAACTTTCACAGACATCAAACATCTTTGTCACATTTAAGTATGTGTTTTTAGAGAAAATTTTCTTTTTTTTTGTTTTTTTTTTTTTTGAGACAGAGTCTCACTGTGTTGCCCAGGCTAGAGTGAGTGCCGTGGCGTCAGCCTAGCTCACAGCAACCTCAAACTCCTGAGCTCAAGCGATCCTACTGCCTCAGCCTCCCGAGTAGCTGGGACTACAGGCATGCGCCACCATGCCCGGCTAATTTTTTCTATATATATTTTTAGCTGTCCATATAATTTCTTTCTATTTTTGGTAGAGGTGGGGTCTCGGTCTTGCTCAGGCTGGTCTCGAACTCCTGAGCTCAAATGATCCGCCCACCTCGGCCTCCCAGAGTGCTAGGATTACAGGCATGAGCCACCGCGCCCGGCCTTTAGAGAAAATTTTCTGAGAATAAATACATTTGATGCTGGGGTTATTTGTTTTGTTTGCATGTTTTTAACATTTCCTGACAATGTAAAATTCTCTTGAGAGAAAAGCCTTTGTCTTGAGAATACAAATTACCTTAGATTTCCCCTGGAATTTTTGTACTGATCTTCAGTGTTCTGGTCTTTCCATTTTTTCCCTAAAATACAGACCCATAAAAATAGTCCTAAATTACAAAATTATGAAAAAATTATTACAGTCTAGGTTCATGGTACAATGGAGTCATGACTGATTTATACACCAAAGTATGCCCCGTCTGTATTCCAAATCACAAAACAGCACTGATGAACAAGAAACACCCGTTCTGTAATTCACTAAGTGAAGGAATATTGTCACCCTTACCTAGAGCAGCCGGGTTCGTCAAGGTTTCCCACATCGCATCTCTGTAGAGATTCTTCTGAGAAGGATCCAACAAAGCCCACTCCTCCCGGGTGAAGTTTACAGCCACATCCTTAAAGGCCACTGAGTCCTGGATTGTCACACGTGTGAAGGAGGATGGGTTAGACTCACCATACCAGAAACCTATATTCTTAAGAATTTCACATGGATCTCCAAACATTCACTCCATGATTTCATCATCAGACTTATTCTGTGTCTATACTCACTTCCTCCCACCCAGCAATTCTGATGGTAGAATGGAACTGTTGGTAAAGCAACAGCAGAATAGCAAAACGTGTCTTGTTGGTGAATCCAGGGAGAAGGATGTGTACCTGGGTCACCATTAATGTCTCTTTGTACATTGGGTCTGTGGCACCTATCATGACAAAGTGTTGATACTAATTAGTATGCAAGACAAAGTTAGCATTTTTAATCTTGAGGCTGTGAATCCTTGAATACGCTTGTTCACAAAATATAATCTTTGTTCGTATTTTAGATGGGACACCACCAACCAAATGGATGACAGAGTCTTAACTTACTGATAGAAAATGCCATAAGCAGAGGCCGGGCGCGGTGGCTCACGCCTGTAATCCTAGCACTCTGGGAGGCCGAGGCGGGTGGATTGTTTGAACTCAGGAGTTCGAGACCAGCCTGAGCAAGAGCGAGACCCCGTCTCTACTAAAAATAGAAAGAAATTATCTGGCCAACTAAAATATATATAGAAAAAATTAGCCGGGCATGGTGGCGCATGCCTGTAGTCCCATCTACTCGGGAGGCTGAGGCAGTAGGATGGCTTAAGCCCAGGAGTTTGAGGTTGCTGTGAGCTAGGCTGACGCCACGGCACTCACTCTAGCCAGGGCAACAAAGTGACACTCTGTCTCAAAAAAAAAGAAAAAAAAAATGCCATAAGCAGAAACTTTTGTGGCATACACTATTGGGGTAGGAAAACCTGTATTGTTAAAACTTGAGGGAGCCCAGTCTTAAAAAAGCAAATATGACTTACTAAAATTAAAAATGCCTGTTTATCAGAGGACCTTACCAATATAGGGGAAAGGCAGCCCACAAAACTACAGAAAATATTGGCAAAGCATGCATCTGGAAAGGTCTTAATATGGTGAATGTGTTAATATGTCTCCACTACAAAGAAAACCTCAAGCACTACAAATAAATGCTTTGGTGCAGATTTTGGAAAATTGCAACTCATGTCACTGTCCAAAAAAATCTAAGAAGCCCCATGCAGCAGCTCACACCTGTAATCCCTGCGCTGTGAAAAGCCATGGCAGGAGGATCACTTGAGGTCAGGAAGTTGAGACCTTTCTGATCAACATAGCAAGACCCCATCCCTACAAAACACACAAAAAATAGGTGATCATGGTGGTGCATGCCTGTAGTCTTAACTACACCAGAGGCTGAGGCCAGAGGATTGCTTGAGCCCAGGAGTTCAAGTCTGCGTTGAGTTATGATCATGCCACTGCACTCCAGGCTGGGCAACAGAACCAGACCTTGTCTCTTAAAAACAAGTAAAAGATCTTAGATCTCAGCCCCTGTGGAAAATAGTATGGAGGTTCCTCAAAAGAGGGGGCAGAGCAAGATCACAGAAAACCTCCAGTGATCGTCCTTCCACACAAACACAATTTCAACAACTATCCATGCAAACAAGGCCCTTGAGAAGAACCAAAAATCAGGTGAGCAACCACACTGCCTGGGTTTTTACATTATATCAAGGAATGAGGCACTGAAGAGGGCAGAAAAGACAATCTTGCATTGCCTGCACCATCGCTGCCCCATCCTCCTGCAGAGCCATGCCAGTACACCAGATGGAAAGAGAATCTGTGTGCTTTAGGAGGGAGAGTGAAATGACTGTGGGACTTCGCATTGAAACTCAGGGCCACCCTGGCACAGGGGAACACAGCACAGGGCAGAATTCTGCCAATGCCAACGGAGGGAGCACTTGAACCAGCCCCAGCCAGAAGGAAATCCTTGGCCCCAAACCTGAGTTCTGGCTGCCCCACCACTGCCTGACAAAAAGCAGCCTGGAGCCTAGACTGATTCATAAGGCAGTTGGGTCACAAAGGCCACAGTCCTTGGGCAATTCCTGCTGCTGTGCTGGCTCAGAGCCAATGGACCTGGGGTGCACTTGATCCAGTGAGACACCAGCAGTGGTGGCCAAGCCAGTGCCTCTGTCACCCCTCCCTGAACTACAGGCAGCATGACTCAGGGAGTCTTCTTCCACATGGGGAAAGGAAAGGGAAGAATTCAGAAGACTTTGTTTTGCAACCTCATTGCCAGCTCAGCCACAGTAAAGCAAAGTACCAAGCTGACACCTAAGGCCAGGCCTTAGTTCCTGGATGGCATTTCGGGACACACTCTGGGCCAGAAGGAAGCATGCTACCCTGAAGGGAAGAACCCAGTCCTAGCAGGATTTGCCACCTGCTGGCTAACGGGCCTTTGGGTTTTGAATAAACATCAGAGGTAGCCAGGAACAGTCACAACAGGCTTTGGGTGAAACTGGGCTGGCTACAGGTGAGACCTGGTGCTGGTGGCCAAAAGGAAGTGCCCATGTCACTCCTCCCTCGACTCCAGCAGCCCAGCACAGAGAGTAAAGGAAGAGAGTAAGAGAGGGAATTCTCCCACATATTACCCAAGTCTACCAGGTGGTACCACAAGCAGTCTGCCTGTGTCACAGTATTAGTGGGCTCGGGACACCCCCAGTGCTAATACGGCTGCAGTGAACAAAGACTTAGATCCCACACGCAATTCCCTTTGAATATCTGGAATGCCTTCTCAAGAAGATGGGTTCAAACAAACCCAGACTGAGAAGACTAAAATAAATACCTAACTCTCCAATGTCCACACATCGACGAACATCTGCAACATCAAGAGTATCCAGGAAAATATCACCTCACAAAACAAACTAAATAAGGTACCAGTGAGCAATCCTGGAGTAATGGAGACATGTGACCTTTCAGACAAAGAATTCAAAATAGTTGTCCCGAAGAAGCTCAATGAATTTCAAGACAACATGGAGAAGGAATTCAGAAGGCTATCAGAGAAATTTAACAGAGAGGCTGAAATTTAAAAAAAAAAAAAAATCATGCAGGAATTCTGGAGCTGAAGAATTCAACTGACAAACTGAGAAATGCATCAGAGTTTCTCAACAGCAGAATTGACCAAGCAGAAGAATTACTGAGGTTGAAGACAGCCTATGTGAAAATATAGTCAGAAGACAGAATAAAAAAGAATGAAGCACACCCACAAGATCTAGAAAATAGACTCAAAAGGGCAAATCTAAAAGTTACTGGCCATAAAGAGGCAGTAGAGAGAAAGATTGGGGTAGAAAGTTTATTCAAAGAACTAGTAACAGAGAACTTTCCAAACCTAGAGAAAGATGTCAATATTTAGGTACAGGAAGGTCATTGAACACCTAGTGTATTTAACCCAAACAAGACTACCTCAAGGTACTTAATAATTAAGCTCCCAAAGGTCATGGATAAAGAAAAGGTCCTAAGTGAGGCAAGAAAAAAACATATAAAGGAGCTCCAATACATCAGGCAACAGACTTCTCGGTGGAAACCTTACAGGCCACATGACAGTGGAATGACATTCAAAGTGCCAAAGGAAAAAAACCTTAGCCTTAGAACACTATATCCTGCAAAAATATCCTTCAAACATGAAGGAGAAACAAAGACTTTCCAAGACAAACAAAAGCTGAGGGATTTCATCCACACCAGACCTCTCCCAGGAGAAATGCTAAAAGGATGTCCTTAATCTGAAAGAAAAGGACATTAATGAATAACAAGAGATCACCTGAAGGTATACAACTCACGGTAACAGTAAGTACACAAATACAGAATACTCTATTGCTGTAACTGTGGCATATAAATCACTTTTATCTAGAGTAGGAAAACTAAAAGACAAACTTATCAAAAATAATGAACTTTTTGAGAGCTATACAGTATAAAAAGATATAGATGAAAATAACAAAAAGTTAAAAAGTTGGGGAGATGGAGTTAAAGTGTGGAATTTCTATTACATTTCTCTTTGCTTGATAATTTCTTTGTTTGTAAGCAGAGTTATCATACATTTAACATAATCAGTTATAAAAATAGTTTCTGCAATACTCATGGTAACCCCAAATCAAAAAATCTACAACAGATACACACACAAAAAAAGCACTACCAGAGAAAACCAATTTTAACAAAGGAAGACAAGAAGGAATGAAGAAAGAGAAGACCACAAAACAACCAGAAATCAAACAACATGGTGTTAGGTTTGTTCCAGGTGGGAACTCGAAAAGTATGTATGGGACAGAATGCGGTTAATGGAAAACCGAGGTTTGTGAATCAATAGCCACAAAAGTCTGGAGAGTCCCTGGAGGTTATAAACCTAACGCACAGCTGTAGCCAGCATTCCTATCCCCCCTGATAAGGACAGAACTACCCTCCTCCCTTATCTCTACACAATGAGACTGACCCAGGGATCCCAGAAATTGGTTGTTTAAAAAATTTTTTTTTTTTTTTGTGAGACAGAATCTCACTCTGTTGCCTGGGCTAGAGTGCTGTGGTGTCAGCCTAGCTCACAGCAACCTCCTGGGCTCAAGCGATCCTCCTGCCTCAGCCTCCCAGGTAGCTGGGACTACAGGCATGTGCCACCATGCCCGGCTAATTTTTTCTATATATTTTTTAGTTGTCCAGCTAATTTTCTTCCTATTTTTAGTAGAGACGGGGTCTCGCTCTTGCTCAGGCTAGTCTTGAACTCCTGAGTTCAAACAATCCACCCGCCTCGGCCTCCCAGAGTGCTAGGATTACAGTCGTGAGCCACCACTATTACAACAGCTGTTCTAGAACAGGTACTCATTCCTCCCTAAGAAATCCTCTATAAAACCCAAGGCTTTCCCCTCCCTCAGTGTGGGCGCTTTTTTGCCTCCACCCGTCTGCACTCAGATGCCCCAAATAAACAGCATTTTGCTACACATGAGGCTTCGTATGTCCCTCTGTCTCGGCTCTGGACCTAACACAAGGCAGAAGTCCTTACCTATCAATAAGAACATTGAATGTGAATGGACTAAATTCTCCAATCAAAAGACAAAGAGTGGCTGAATGATTTAAAAAAAAAAAAAAGAGCCAACTATATGCTCTCTGCAAGAAATCCACTTCACCTACAGACACATAGACTGAAAATAAAGGGATGGAAAAAGATATTCCATGCAAATGAAAACCAAAAAAGAGCAGGAGTAGCTATAGTTCCCTCATACAAAATAGATTTCAAGAAAAAACTGTAAAGAGAGAAGTTCATTATATACTGTAACGGGGTCAGTTCAGCAAGAAGATGTAACAATTCTAAATATACATGCACCGAACACTGCAGCACACATTTCTATAAAGCAAATGTTATCAACGCTAACGAGAGAGAGAGAGAGAGAGAGATAGACCCCGATATTGTTGGTGACCTGAGCACTCTACTTTCAGCATTGGATAGATCGTCCATACAGAAAAAGAAAGAAACATTGGACTTACTTAATCTGCACTATAGACCAAATGGACCTAATAGATATTTACAGTACGATTCATCCAACAGCTGCAGAATACACATTCTTCTCCTCAGCTCGTGGATTATTCTCAAGGATACACCATATGTTAGGGCCATAAAACAAGTCTTAAAAAAATTCAAATCATACCAAGTATTTTCTTTTTTTAAAATTTTTTTTTAGGGTTTTTTTTTTTTTTTTTTTTTTTTGAGTCAGAGTCTCGCTGTGTTGCCCAGGCCTGAGTGCCGTGGTGTCAGCCTTGCTCATAGCAACCTCAAACTCCTGGGCTTAAGTGATCCTCCTGCCTCAGCCTCCCAAGTAGCTGGGACTACAGGCATGCGCCACCATGCCTGGCTAATTTTTCTATATATATTTTTAGCTGTCCATATAATATCTTTCTATTTTTAGTAGAGGCAGGGTCTCGCTCTTGCTCAGGCTGGTCTCGAACTCCTGAGCTCAAACAATGCACCCACCTTGGCCTCCCAGAGTGCTAGGATTACAGGTATGAGCCACTGCACCCAGCCCCTACCAAGTATTTTCTCTGACCATAACACAATGAACCTAGAAACCAATAGCAAGAGGAACATTGGAAAATATACACATGTGGAAATTAAACAATATGCTCCTGAATGACCAGTGGGTCAATGAAGAGACTAAGGAAATTTTAAAATTTCTCAAAACAAATGAAAATGAAAACACAACATTTTAAAATGTATGGGATACAGCAAAAGCAGTCATAAAAGGAAAGTTTATAGCAATAAGTACCTACATCAAAAACATAGAAAAGCTTTAAATAACCTAACTATGCATCTCAAAGAAGTAGAAAAACAAGAGCAAATCAAATCCAAAATTAGTAGCAGAAATAATAAAGATCAGAGCAGAAATAAATGAAAATGAAGCAAAAAAATACAAAAGACAAACGAAATGAAAAGTTGGCTTTGTGAAAAGATAAACAAAATTGACACACCTTTAGCCAGACTAAGAAAAAAGGGGAGAAGACCCAAGTTAAAATCAGAGATGAAAAAGGAGACAGTACAACTGATAATGGAGAAATCCAAAGGATCATTACAGACTTACTATGAGCAACTATGTATCAAAAAATTGGAAAACCTAGAAGAAATGGATGAATTCCTAGACAGATACAACCTACCAAGATTGAACCAGGAAGAAATCCAAAACCTGAATAAACCAATAACAAGTAATGAGATAGGAGCAGTAATAAAAAGTCTGTCATCAAAGAATAACCCAGGACCTGATGGCTTCACTGCTGAATTCTATCAAGCATTCAGAGAACTAATACCAATCCTACTTAAACTATTCCAAAAAGTCGAGGAGGTGGGAATACTCCCAAATTCATTCTACCAGGCATGTGTCACCTTGACACCAACACCAGACAAAGACACAACAACAAAAGAAAATTATAGGCCAATATCTCTAATGAACATAGATGCAAAAAACCACAACAAAATACTACCAAACCGAATTCAACAACGCATTAAAAAGATTACTCATTGTGATCAAGTAGGATTCATCTCGGGGATGCAAGGATGGTTCAACATACGCAAAATCAACGTGACACATCATATTAACAGAATAAAGGGCAAAAACCATACAATCATTTCAACTGATGCTAAAAAAGCATTTGATAAATTTCAACATCCCTTCATGATAAAAACTCTCAAAAACCTGGGTATAGAAAGAACTTAACCTCAACACAATAAAAGCCATATACAACAGATCCACAGCTAGTATAAGTGAATAGGGAAAAACTGAAAGCCTTTCCTCTAAGGTCTGGAACAAGACAAGGATGCCCACTTTTACCACTGTTATTCAACATAGTACTGGAAGTTCTAGCTAGAGGAATCAGACAAGAAAAAGAAATAAAGGGCATCCAAATTGTTTCCAAAGAAGTCAAATTATCTTTGTAGACAATATGATCTTATATCTAAAGAAACCTAAAGACTCTACAAAAAACTATTAGAACTAATAAACAAATTCAGTAAAGTTGCAAGATACAAAATCAACATACAAAAATCAGTAGCACTTCTATATGCCAACACTTAACAATCTGAAAAAGAAACCAAGAAAGTAATACAATTTACAATAGCTCCAAGTAAAATAAAATACCTTGGAATAAATTTAACCAAAGTAGTGAAAGATCTCTATAACAAAAACTATAAAACATTGATGAAAGTAATTGAAGAGGATTTCAATAGGACACCAAAAAATGGAAAGATATTCCATACTCATGGATTAGAAGAATGAATATTGTTAAAAATGTCCACACCACCCAAAGCAATCTACAGATTCAATGCAATCCCCATCAAAATACCAATGACATCCTTCACAGAAATAGAAAAAAAACCCTAGGGCCAGGCACGGGTGGCTCACACCTGTAATCCTAGCACTCTGGGAGGCCGAGGTGGGAGGATCACTCAAGGTCAGGAGCTGGAGACCAGCCTGAGCAAGAGCGAGACCCTGTCTCTACTAAAAATAGGAAGAAAATTAGCTGGACAATTAAAAATATATAGAAAAAAATAGCCAGGCATGGTGGTGCATGCCTGTAGTAACAGCTACTCGGGAGGCTGAGGGAGAAGGATCACTTGAGCCCAGGAGTTTGAGGTTGCTGTGTGGTAGGCTGACACCACGGCACTCTAGCCCTGGTGACAGAGCGAGACTCTGTCTCCAAAAAAAAAAAAAAAAAGAAAGAAAGAAAGAAAGGAAAAAACCCTAAAATTTATATTGAACCACAAAAGACCCAGAATAGCCAAACCCATCCTGAGCAAAAAGAACTGGAGGATCACATGACCTAACTTCATATTATACTACAGGGCTATAATAACCAAAACTGCTACTGGCATAAAAACAGACACATAGACCAATAGAACAGAATAGAGAATCCAGAAATAAATCCACACATCTATAGTGAACTAATCTTCAACAAAGGTACCAAGAATATACATTGGTGAAAGGACAGTCTCTTCAATAAATGATGCAGGGAAAACTGGATATCCATATACTTCTGGATGCAGAAGAATTAAACTAGACCCTTATCTCTCCCCTTATACAAAAATCAAATCAAAATGAATTAAAGACTTAAACCTAAGACCCGAAACTGTGTACTGAAACACTGGGGAAACATTTCATGACACTGGCCCGAGCAAGGACTTCTTGAGTAGTACCCCCAAAGCACAGCCAACCAAAGCAAGATTGGACAAATGGGAACACATCAAGCTAAAAAGTTTCTGTACAACAAAGGAAACAACCAACAAAGTGAAGAGACAACCCACAGAATGGGAGAAAATATTTACCCACCTTCCAAGGGATTAATAATGAGAATATATAAGGAGCTCCAACAACTCAATAAGAAAAAAAAATCAAATAATCGGATTAAAAAATGGACAAAGGATCTAAGACATTTCTCAAAAGACATACAAATGCCTAACATGTATATGAAAAGATGCTCAACATCATTAGTGATCAGAGAAATGCAAGTCAAAACTACCAGATATCATCTTACACTAGTTAAAGTGGCTTTTATGAAAAAGACAGGCAGTAACAAATGCTGCTGAGGATGTGGAGAAAGGGGAACCCTTGTACACCATTGCTGGGAATCTAAATTAGTGCAATCACTATGAAGAACAATATAGAGGTTCCTCAAAAAACTAAAAATAAAACTACCATATTACCCAGCAATCCCACTGCTGGGTATATATCCAAAGGATGGGAATTCAGTATATTGAAAAGATACCTGTCCCGTAATATGCTGAAAAAAAAAATACTGCCAAATCCTGGGAGGCAGGCAGAGCAGTGTGATGACTGGCTTGCTTGCCCATTGTATCATTATCATCACCTTACTGAAGGTCATTTAAATCATCCACTGGTCCTTTATGTTTCCATCTTTGGTAAATATTACATTTTGAAGAAGTGGATTACTTTACCACCAAATCTCAAACTATACTAATAAATATCAAGATAACCTTAAAATTCTTTTTTTGTTTTGGGAAGCAAGATAATGGCTATGTTTTGTATGATATGATGTATTGATATGATACTGGGAATATACATTTTTAGAAAATTTCATGAAATTTGATATGTGGACAGAGATAAATTAAGTGAAAATGCTTAAAATGGGCATGTGCCTTGCCCATGTTGATCAATTTGTCTATGCTCTTTCATTTACAAAGGTACATTACGAAAATACGTTCTTGTTAAAATTTATTTAGTAACTTCTGAAGTCTGTCATCTAATTAGAATTCAGCTTTGTTTAAATTTCAATGTTTAAAATCTTAACTCATTTATTTTCAGGAAACTTGCAAGCTGAAATTCTTTTTAAGAAAATTCTGTTAGTTTAATGATAATACATTGATGTTCTATTTTATTGCAAATTATTGTCATTTATAGAATATGTTAATATTTTCAAATGTGGGGTGTCTGTAATGGGGGAACTCCACATTTCTAGAAATTTCTGGATTGTTATTTACCAGTCTTACCTTAATGTTCTGACCTCACTGGCTGCAACAACATACATTCAATAACCTTAAAAAAAATGGCAACTGAGAGGAAGGGGAAACGGGGAGTCAGCATTCAACGGCTACAGCACTTGAACTTTGGAAGGTGCAAAATTTCTGGAGATCAGTCACACGACAAAATGAGTATTGTTAACACTACTCAATTGTACACTGAAGGGTGCTTAAGTTGGTAAAAGTTTCAGTGGTTTTCTTTTTGCAAAAATTTACAATACTGAATTATTATACCAAAGAAGTAAACAAATTTATTAAAGGACGGGGAAAAAATTTGAATGACATTTTTCAAAGATACATACAAATGGCCAATAAGTACATGAAAAAGGACACTCAACATCACAAATCATTAGGCACAAGTATTTTACAAAATGTAGTTTCAAGTAGTTATTGTGTGCTTTCCTCTCATGGAAGATATTCATATAAACAAAATATTAAAAATTTAGGGTGCGGTGGCTCATGCCTATTAATCCTAGCACTCTGGGAGGCTGAGGCAGGACTCCTTGAGCTCAGAGGTTACTAGGGATACTAGCCTGAGCAAGGAGACCCCATCTCTACAAAAAACAGAAAAAGTTAGCTGGGCGTGGTGGTGTGCGCCTGTATGTAGTCCCAGATACTCAGGAGGCTGAGGCAGGAGGACCTCGTGAGCCCAGGCATTTGAGGCTGCAGTGAGCTATGATGACGCCACTGCACTCTAGGCCAGGCAACAGAGACCCTGTCTCAAAAAAAAATAAAGTAAATATAACCACATATTAATGTGGATAAATGATAAACAATTAAAATACTACAGCTGTTTCAAATCTAGCATGAGAGACACAGAGTTGATAAGTTTGCATTTTGGAATGTGGGGAGGGAAACAAAATTTAGGAACTTATTGTGAGCCCTAGGAAGAAGTAGGCTGGGGGTCTCAAGGACTCTCCTCCTTGACCAAACAAGTCAGCCTCCTCAGAACCCTCCTCGGGACTAGGCTGTGGCCTTGTCATACACAGCAGTTATAGCAAGAATCCTTCCAAGGCAGTTTAGAAAGAATCCCTCCCCCCACCACCACCACCCACCCACACACTTGATATCAGATCAATTTCCTCTTCCCCCACCAGTGATAGTTAATCAAGTTGCTTTTGCCTCACCCTTGATACCTAAGCAAGTTCCATCCTCTCCCTCACCTTGCCGATTGGCTGTAAGTTCAATTGCTGCATTCAAGGTTTAGTTCGATCTCTCTCCCCTATTACAGTTATCGGGGGAGTGCAACTGTGTTGAATAAAGCCTTCCTTGACCAGGCTTTCCAAGCAATCCCTTCTTAGAAAGGATAGAGGATCAGACTTGAGACCCTGCTTCACACGTATGGAATGCACAGGGGAAAACAGCCTCCCATCCCACGGGGAGGAAGGAGGAGCTGGGGTCCACACAGGCAATGCTGCTGGGCCCACCCAAGCCTGACTGCACGAAGGGGGATGGTATCCCGAGAGTCCCACCCAACCACAAACCCAAAACACCAGGTCAGATTTCTTTCCTGATGACCACTCTGTTCTCATTCCGTAAAGTGAGTGAGATGCAAAACTGCTGGTGTACAACTGCCCAGAGACGGCTTCGGGGAGGGTGGAGTCTCTTCCTGCAGTGATGGGGCAGGATGCCTGGGAGTCCTGCCTGCTGATCCAGTCCCATGAAAGAAAGATTTTCCTCATTTCTTCTCCCCAGCAGCATTTCCAAAGCTAAGCCCCGGAATTCCATCAGAATTCACCCACCAAAAAAGGACAGACCTGAGAAACATACTATACTGGCTCTTGAGAAGAGAAAATGTAAAGAAATTTTAACAACTGGAATATGAGACTAGATCTTGATTTTCTCCCCCACCCCCCCCCCAAAATCTACCTCTTTCTGGCCTTTTTGTGAAATTTTTTTCTCTTTCAAGCTGTAGTGAAAAATGCATTTTCCAATTCATAAACTGAAGCTGCAATAAGTGGACAATTCTTTACAAGCGGACAAACTCACAGACGGGCAGTGCCGACTGGGACACGGACCTGTCTGACTCAAGCTTGAGGTCAGGTCATGCTATAATGCTGGACGTCCCTCCATCCTTATCCTGCTCACTGAAGTGTTCGAGCACCATTTCCCACCAACACTGCATTGTACCCCATGTGTGCCCCACCCCCACCCCTCCTGCTGTCCTCTGGGAGGAGTGACTCGGGCAGATACTCACTAGACACTCCAAGAGACCTGGCAGCTGTGGGCATCTTGGGTCAGCCCCAGGCAGTTCTGAAACCCAGGACCAGGAAAAGATAGAGAATGCGCTGACGACAGACCTGAAAAGTTTCAAATGGGGAAACTCAACCCAAAGACATTCTGATAAGGTGTCTGTGCCTAGGAAAGATAAAAGGAGGCAGGAAGTTTTTTTCCTTTTAACTTTTTTTTTCCTTAAACAGGGATGTCAGGTGGTTATTCCCTAATTTGCTGATGTGAAATGTTCAGAAACAGGAAACAAATGTTTTAAAGTGCCATCCATTGCTCTGTGAAAAAATGATAAACAAAATACTACATCTATTTGAAACAAAGGACAAATAATGTGTTACACGATAAAGAGAAATAATAGATTATACAATAAAAAACAAATAGTTGACAATATTGTGAGTTGGAGAGGGAAAGTTGGTATTTGGGAATGTGGGGAAGGAACTGGAAATTTAGGAACTTACTGCAGGCCCTAGAAGAGGTATGCTGGGGAAAGAGGGTCCACAATTTGAGATCTTGCTTCCCATTTATTTGGAAAATGCAGGAAAAACCAGTCCACCTGGAGGGAGTTAAACACTTAAATAGGAAACCTGAACTGGCTGTATAGAGAACTAAGCTTCTAACCAACGATATGGGAATCTAACTCACATGCAATTCTTGTAAAGTACTATTTTAAAGAGAAATGATATATAGGCTTAAGCAACCAATAACTGACCTTTAATTACATACCCAGAAATTTTCCACCTGCATAGTCTGTGAAAATCAGTAAATCAAAATCTAAGCTTTGTAACTCTCAATTATTTGGAGCCTTAAAGTAATGTGATTTGGGGGCCTGAGTCACGTGACAGGCAGCTGTAATGTTTGTTTTAGCGATTAGCCTTTTCCTGAACTACATTGTTTGTTGAAATGTAAGTGACTATAGGGGGTCAGAAAAGAACAATAGCCTCTTAACCACAGATCTTCACCATAGATTAAGATTCCTCCTACCTTTCTCATGCAAAAACTTAATGGTTATCACACTGTCTTAAGATGCAATCTGAAATACTCTTTTAAATTGGAACCGAAGTAAAAACTGGCTGTAAAAAAAACAAGTGATATTGGGGGAAAAAACAGTGTAACTAATTAAATTGTTTAACTCATTGTTTAAACCAGCTTTGTATGGAAAATGTGGTTTCTGCCTATATAAGCAAGAACATAACTTCTTAACTTCAGAGCACTGGGCCCATTTCTCTGGAGTCCGTGTTTTCCTCAAAGGCCATTTCTGGTATTTAACTTCCATAAACTCTCCAAAAGTGGAATCTGATCCTTTCCATGATTTCAGGTTGACAAGTCCAAATAAGGCGACTACATAACTGTAAACGAGTAAGTATTTAATCTGGGTTGGCTCCCCATGCACCTTATAAAAGCCTTCCTTCAACCATAAACACAAATGTTTCTCATTTAAGAATCCCTGTTTAGGCCGGGCACGGTGACTCAAGCCTGTAATCCTAGCACGCTGGGAGGCCAAGGCAGGAGAATCGCTAGAGCTCAGGAGTTCGACACAAGAGCGAGACCCCATCTCTACTAAAAACAGAAAAATTAGCCGGGCATGGTGGCGCACGCCTGTAGTCCGAGCTACTCGGGAGGCTGAGGCAGGAGGATCGCTTGAGCCCAGAAGTTGGAGGCTGCAGGGAGCCATGATGACGTCACTGCACCCCACCCAGGGCAACGGAGTAAACTCTGTCTCAAAAAAAAAAAAAAAACCGCTTTGCCCAAATAAACGTTAATATTTTTAAAACTGTCTCAGTTTAATTTTTAGCAAGAGAAGGAAGGGCTGGGGATCCCACAGGCCGCAGCCCCGCCCACGCACGACCCCCACACACCGAATCGGGACCCTTCCCCGACGACCCTCACGCAGTCACCGCACAATCTGGGGACACGCGGGGCTGCAGCCGCGGAGCTGCCCAGAGAGGACTCCTGGGGCGGGACCGAGGTCGCCGCGCAGGGACGGGAGAGGACGCCCGGGGGCCCGGCTGCCGGCCCAGCCCCACCCCGCCGGCGGAAGAGACCGAAGAAACCGGAGCGGACCGCGGGGTACCCGGTCCAGCCACAGCCGCGTCCGGCCGGTTCCAACCAGCCCCTGCTCCGCGTCTGGGGACTCTCGGCCCCGCACACTCACCATTTCCCGCCCTCCAAGGTGTCCGGCGTCCTCGCCACTGCTCTCGAGACCGGTGTAGTTCACCGCGTAAGTGACGGCGCGACAGAAGCTGTGGCGGACGCACCAAAGGCTACCGGAGCAGCAAGGCCGGACACCAGCCACTGCTGGCGCGACTCGAGCCGGAAAGAAGAGAGGTTAAGGGTCGCCTCCTCTTTCGCGCGGCGCGTTTAAAGGGACAGCGCGCACCCCGTCCCAGAGACTCTGATTGGATATTGCCCCAGGCCCCGCCCCCGAGGCTGAGTGACAGGTGAAGCCCTGGGAAAGGGGGAGGGCGGAGCCACACCGGACGGGTTCCGTCCACAGCCTGTCTCGGGCCGAGCTCACTGTGTAATCATGGCATTTTCCGTTTCGGCCAACTCGCTCCACACTTGCCAGAGGGGGCGCTGTCCTCTCTCACACAACGGGCTGCGCTTCTTCCTCTCGGACCGAATCACAATCGTGCGCAGGGAATTCCAGACTCGGCGTCCAGCGCAGCGATCCGGTTGCCTCCGAGCGGGAGGGGAGCCCAGACCCGGCCAGGCCACACTGGGACAGGACAGAGGGCCTGATGTCCTCCTGGGTCCGGAATTTGGGCTAAAGCATGACCGGGCTTCCTCACATGCCCCTCTATCCCCTGCTAACAGTGTGGAAACACTCCCTCCAAGGCCCTAATTTTCACCAACAGGAAGCTCACCTGCAGTCAGTTTAAGCTCCTGACCTAAATAAACTGTCCAGTTCGCAAACCATTTCTCCAGGAGACACCCCCAAACAAGTCTTTAGCTGAGCCCGACCTTCACAGATCTTCTTGATATATAGAAATTACAGGCCAGGGCGCGGTGGCTCACGCCTGTGATCCTAGCAATCTGGGGGGCCCAGGCGGGAAGATCGCCTGAGCCGAGGAGTTGGAAACCAGCCTGAGCACAAGCAAGACACCGTTGCTACAAAAAAAAAAAAAAAAAAAAAAAGGAAAAGAAAAAATTAGCTGGGTGTGGTGGCATGTACCTGCAGTCCCAGCTACTCCGGAGACTGAGTTAGGAGGATCGCTTGAGCCCAGGAGTTTGAGGTTGCTGTGAGCTCTGATGACACCACTGCACTGCACTCTGCTGGGGCGGGGGGCGCGACAGAGTGAGACTCTCTCCAAAAACAGAAAAAAGAAAGAAAGAAAAAGAAATTGTAGCATGACTGCAGCGACTCTATGCATACCAAAACCAAAACATTGGTCAGAAAACAGCCCCTGCCTCCTGCTGTCCAACCTCAGAAACGCGGAAGCCCCCAACCGCATCTGCACGTGGGTCCCCTGCTGTCCAGTGCTCTGGGGCTTCTCACGGTCCACACTCCTGCTGGGTCTGTCCTGGGAAGCTGGAGGCCCAGGAGGGAGGCCAGGCTTGGGGGAAAGCCCATGGGGAGCCCCATGTCCCTCCCTTTGCAGCCTCCAGACTGGCCTCAGCTTGGAGCCACTGGCCTCAGGCTCTGCTGCCCACTGCAGGGTGTTCGCCTGCTTCCCACCAACACTGATCAGTTAAACGGGACAAAGACCCGCAATCCCAGTGTCTGAATAAGACACCAGCAGGGCCCCTGCTTTCCTCCTGTGTTTATGAATAAAGTGGAGGAGGAAGATTCTAAAATAATTTAAACGGATAAAAAAGACTTAAAATTAAAAAAAAAAAAAGACATCTAGATCGTAGTGGCGGCTGAGGGACCTAGGGTGGGACTAGATGGGGTCGAGGGGGTTGCAGGCAGGGGGCGCAGAGCCCACTGGGGTCAGGGGAGGGGTCAGGGGAACAGATGGTGGCCTGAGCCCGGCGGCAGAACCAGCTCTATCCAGGGGACCCTGGGCGGGCGCAGGTGGAGACTCCTGGCGGTGAGTCCTGAGCTCTGCGTGGAGATGCGGCTGGGGAAGGAGTGAGGCAGCAATCCCACGTCTGAGTAGGGCGCAGGGCTATTCACTTAGCTCCCTATGGGTTTCTGATCAGCCCTGCGGGGACGCCTAAAATTAGGACTCTCACTCTTCTAACGGGACCATTATTTACCTCGTAATTCACTGCTCACTTAAGTACTACGTAAAAACTGTGGGTAAAAGTGTGAGGGTGCAAAGCTTAGTAGGTGCTCCCCGCACGGTTGGAGAAAGATTTCTCACGCAGAGATGTGGATATATAAAAGTGAAATTTATTTTATCCTTTTAGGAGAAAGAGAGAGAGAGAGAGCAGGGAGATGGCGTAGCATCCCAAAGAAAGAAAAGGGGATGCCAGTGGTGAGGCCAAGTGGCTTTCTCATTTTAAGGGGGACAAAGAGAAAAAAAATAGTGATGGTTCTCAGTTGATAATAAAAGCGGCAGCAGATGGCAATGTCCAAGAGTTGGTTTCCCGCCTTTTCTTGGAGAAGGGATTATCACAGTTGACGTGAGTCTGTCCTCCAGATATGACTGATGCCTGGAGCTTGCACCCTCAGGAACTCTTTAGGCTGTAAAAAGCAAATTCTCAAAAAACCAATTTTGAAAGAGAGATTTCCATTGCTATTCCTTCTTTTCTGAAGTTGTGCGAAACAATTACGAATTGGTTTCATTCCTCCCATCCTGAGCTTAATCCCAACTATCCACATTGTCATCACAGTGAGTCATGAGCCATCTCCCACCTTGTTAGTCCACACCTCAAGATTGACAAGTAATCAAGGCCAGCAGGTCTGAAACTGTCCCTATAAAATCAACTGAAACCAAGGGGTCAAAACTTTGCTGGAGGTAAAGCTCCAACGTAAGAACTGAACAGCTTCTGCCCCTAGCCCCTTTCCCTATAATTGCTTACTGCTTAGGAGTTTGGTCACATGATTTACAACTTCCCTTAATCACTTGTGTAGATAATGCCTCTATTGTAAAACCTGAGACTGCCTTTGAAGAGGCTTCCCAGACCCTGCATTCCTATGGGCCCTGGGACACAAACCAGGTCAGTGATCCATACCTTGGAACTGACTCAGTAGCTCCTATGACCCCCATGGAGGAACTGACTCAGTGCGAGAATGCAGTTTCTACATGCCTGATTTCACCCCAACCCGAACAGTCAGGATGCCAATTCCCTAACCCCCTTGCTGGCCAAATTACCCTTAAAACTCCCAGCCTAGAGCTTTGCAGGAAGGCAAATTTGAGAAATTTCTCCCCCTCTGCAGTCAGTTGCCAAACAATAAATAACTCTTTTTCTGCCGAATTGCTGCTGTCTGTGTGCATTGCCTCTTTTTCTGTGCAATAGGCAAAAAGAACCTGGTTCTTTTTGATAACGCTCTTACTTGAAACACCGTATTTAATTCTTTCTATAGCCATGGGACATCCATGCAATTATTTTTGTTTGCTTAGGAATACCA
The DNA here is from genome assembly GCF_041146395.1 of Eulemur rufifrons. Lineage (NCBI taxonomy): Eukaryota > Metazoa > Chordata > Mammalia > Primates > Lemuridae > Eulemur > Eulemur rufifrons. Next base: position 1,093 of record NW_027183165.1, on the reverse strand, counting down.
CAAAAAACCTATGCAGGGTTAAGATAGGGCATCAAGGACCAAGTATCTTTCTTTCTTTTTTTTTTGAGACAGAGTCTCACTCTGTTGCCCAGACTAGAGTGAGTGCCGTGGCGTCAGCCTAGCTCACAGCAACCTCAAACTCCTGGACTCAAAGCAATCCTCCTGTCTCAGCCTCCCGAGTAGCTGGGACTACAAGCATGCACCACCATGCCCGGCTAATTTTTTCTATATATATTTTTAGCTGTCCATATAATTTCTTTCTATTTTTAGTAGAGATGGGGTCTCGCTCTTGCTCAGGCTGGTCTTGAACTCCTGAGCTCAAACGATCTGCCCACCTCGGCCTTCCAGAGTGCTAGGATTACAGGCGTGAGCCACCGCGCCCGGCCCAAGTATCTTTCTAATGGTGACTTTCTCCTTAATAATCATTGCACAGTAAAAAAGCCACAGAATTTGCCTAACTGGAAAGCACTGTGGGAACAAAAGAATGTTCCTTTTAATATTTGTTTTTGTAAGGATGGCCTTGCTGAAATAACAGGAAAATACCTAATCCCGTAATTTTCTAATAACAGCTAAAGATAAATCCTATGAGCTCTCTCTCTACTTGCAGGCAACCCGGTGGGTCTCTGTTTTCACAAACACCTGAAAAGAGTCCAAAAAGGAAAGGTAAATTTTCAACAGTTGCTAGACCTATTGACTAACACTGCCTTTTTAGCCTCTGTTTCTATAGCCTGGAATAGTTCCTGAGAAGTTCCTGGATGACAACATGGGGAACAATCTCCAGACATCAAACCCAGCCCAAAATCATATCTTCAGGGCAAAGTCACTTTATCCCTAAAGCAAAGGGAACAGGATGCAGCGGTTTCACACAGCAGATTCTGTTATCTGCTTGCAGTTAAGAAGAAGAGAAGGAGAGGATACAGCAATTCACAACAATTGACTATTTTTCTCTTGCTCCCTACAAAAGCAGCAAGCCACCCACCTGGCCTCACTACTGGCATCTCCCTTCTCTTTCTTTGGGATGCTGGGCCATCTCCCTGCTCTCTTCCCCTCCCCCCTCTCTGTTTCTCTCTCTCTCTCTCTCTTCTCTATGTCC